>NC_046607.1:7692459-7993412 GCF_011750605.1 Drosophila busckii
CCCAAGCACAAAGCGACATGTTGCCACAATAGTCGGCGTCAACCGGTTTGCCACATATATTACACCATTCGCTGTTTATTTTTTGGCAGTACTCGCACTGAGATATGAATGATTTAGTTTTGTGCTTTGCGGTTCATTGGCCGCCATGGCACAAATGCCTTTTACATAACAGGCACAGCATAAATTCATAAGTGGCAGTAATATGTTTAACATAAACCTATTGAAAGTGCTAAGCAATGCTTGAGATATCAGAGCAGTTGAGCTCGATTTACATGCGCTACATAGATAAGTTTATAGCCTCTTGTGTATAACTTTCAAACTTACAACGCATAATTTTTCAAAAAAAAAAAACCCTAGGCCTATACCATGTGAAACTTTTATTAGCTCTATTAACTTTTGTTTCTTTTGCGCAGTCTTTTGTTTGCTGCTGACCAGCAGTTCAATGAACCAAAGACTGTGGTTGTTGTTGGCCACGCCAATTATGCTAATAAGACCCACAAAATGATGTTAGGGTTATGGCAAAACAATAGACCATTCTTTGCTCTTACGCAAGCCCCCAAAACTTATATAAATGCTTCTCAGTCATCAGCAGCAGAGACAAACCCAAACAGTGTCAAGTTGAAAAGCAAATACAGTGTTGACAATTGTGCTAGTTAGCCATACACACTATATACATATATCATGATCAGTCAGCATGTAATTGGCCATGGTTTGCTAAATTACTTTCTTTGTTCATCAAGCATTACTTTACACGCAGTTAAGAGTGTCTCTCAATTAAATTTGTAATTGTCTTAAGCATCAACAACACCTCAATGCTGTGAGCTGTGCAAAATCAATTATTATAATTTTTAAAGCACCGCCAAACTATAAATTATATGACTCATCAATTATTATTGAATAAATTTGTAGCGTTCGGCATTTCGTCAAGTATTTTTTAATTGTGTTTGACAGCTTGCGAGTGTTTGAGAGGCCTTGAGGGGGAATTGACAGCGATTGGTAATTGCATATTGTTAAAATATTGCGTCGCAATTAAAGCGCTTAAATTGTTTACACTGATGTATTTTAAGACTCACCTTGACACTGCTGGCAATTGAGCAGGATTGCAACAACAACAACGGCAACAAATTGCAGCCATGTGCTGTTGTTTAATCCACGTGCTGTTATCCTTCTTCTCTGCATAGCTGCAATTGTTGTTGTTGTTCTTGCTGTTGTTGCTACTGTTGCTGGCCTTGCTTCTGATTGTCCCTGACGACGCGATTCTCTCCACTCTGATGCTGACGGCGTTTCCATGCCAAACAATTTTTGGCGGCGTTTTGTGACAAGTTTAATCAAGTCCAAATTATTTGGTAGAACTTGTTTAATTTGCCTTTTGTTGTTCTTCTACTTCTTGTTCTTCTTATTGTTGTTGTAGCTGGACATGCGCTTGCGTGGGCGTACTTGGTTAAAACAAAAAATGTCTCTTGGCAGGTGCTGCGGGCTTTTGACTTTTCAGGTGGGCTACTGTCTACTGCTTCGTTTTATTTTTTATATTTTTTCGTTTTTCAAATTAAGTTTGGTGGGTCTCTTCTTGTTGTCTTGGCGTGTTTGCTCTTCTATTTCAAGGTCCCCATATCGCAATTTACCAGGCTCCCAACAAACATTTTACATACAAACATTCATATGTACACAGTCGTTTTGGTATTGGTGCTGCGCGTTGGCATCTGTATCTTTGTTTGTGTGTATGCGTGTGTATTTGTGTGAGTGGGCTGGAGCTTTGCGTGTATTGGTATTTGTAAGTTGGGTCTACAAAATGGCGCAGAATTTTATTGTTTTAGCTGTAGCAGCACTTGTGTAAGTTTTCTTTTACCGTTATTTTTGTTATAACTATCTAATTGTAAAGGTTTTTGTTTTTATTATTATTATTTATATTTATTGTATTCGTTTCACTTAACAATTTCTTAGAGAAATTTTCTATATTATTGCACAATTTTCATAATATTTAATTATACAGTTGTAAAGTTATTTCATGATTTTTTCATATTCATGATATATAAATTATAAAAAATGTTTAAAACAAAAAGTTTTTGGGCTAGGCCCATTCGAATATATTTGTAATTCACGTACACGCACTTATATATTTTTATTATTGTCGCATTAATTACACATGAAATTTCTATTAAAAATTAAATTTGATTCGATTTTCAATTGAAAAAAATTTTATTTTAATTACTATTTTGATTTGGTTATTTTCGTTTGCATAAATATTTAGTTAACGCCAAATGTGTGGTGGAATAAAATGAAACGGAAAAAAGCGCTGTGAACGCCGCCGGCTCGTGAAACGCGCGCGTCAGGAACAAGCTTTGGTCTCAGACTTAACGAATTTCAAAAAGACAAAAAATAACGGCAAGACTTTTTATTTGATAGCATGTTTGTTTGATACTGGAACCACTGTAGAGTAAAGCGTGCGCGCAGTGCAGCAATATGACGAGAGTGAGAGGCTTTTGTTAGATGATACCAGCGAAAATGTTGGCCTACAAATACAAATTAAATGAAATTAGAAACGAAATTTTGCTATTCTAGGGCTAGTAATACGAATGCCGCTAGCTGGCGCTCCAGTTAATATACATAAATATTCACAATTCAAACTGGCACATATCAGCCACCATAAGAAAATATATCATACAAGCAGCAATAGAAATTCATGAGTAAGAGCGGGATGCATATAACAGCACAAGCGTACACAGAAAACTGAGCACTGTAATGTTAAAGTTAACAGAGTGCAGTATTACTTTTAACATGCGAAAATTGAATTATTGCGGTCACACTTTTAATTTCTGATTGTATGCCTCTCGCTCATACATATCAATATTTGTAGTGGTGCCCTACTCGCACGCTGTTAGAGTCGATAATACTTGATAATTTCAATGTCGCCAGGGCGTCGAAAGAGAAATACCACCAGTTGGCAACTGTAGCCAATTTATCGATAGTGGCTCAATGCATTGCAACTTGCAAGTCTACTGTTTTCCAAAGCGATTTAATTAACAAAATTACTTGTAAAAACGAATACAATTCATATAAAACTGCAAACAAAACAAACAATGAACTAATGTAAAGATAAGGTGCGACTTTTCAAGAATCGTGTTCCACGTGGAACAAATTCTTTCGTATTCTTAATTTTGTGATGTGGATTGTCTACTTGTGTGTGGCGGCTGGTAAGTACAAACGCAAGTACAAAAACAACAACCAACGCCTCGACAGAGAAAATTGTAGAACAGGCCGTACAAAAAAAAAAAAAAACAAATAGCTCAAATGAAATACACAATGCTCTGACTGAAAAATTTAGCAGGCTTTGCTTAACAATTCTTAGAATTGACCAAATTGTACATGCAAAATTGAAGCAAACGTTTATTTTTTTCTTTTAATTATAGAGAAAATTACCGTGAAATTTTAGCAGTACTTTCTACATTTTGAACGTATCTATGTACGTGCCTCTTTGTTCGTCTACTTAAACGTCGTCGATGTAAATAATACATGTGAATGCGAAAAAAAAATTCCAAAATATTGCCAAAAACGGAACCGGGCACAATAACGTAACAAAGAGAAAAGAAGAAAACAAATCAATTTTCGCTACCTGAGAGCTCGAGTCGCCACAACGGTAACTTGCAAAATTAAAAACTAACAAAACGACAAAGACAAAGTTTGACTTACTGAAGAAAAAACTTTTTTAATTCCTCACGACGGAGGATTAACGAGTATCATACGAAATAAAGACGCGTTGCAATATTATTTGTGTGTGCGTTTGTTTATCTTTCGCTCCCGCTTCAAAGAGAGGGAGCAGTGGGAATCTCAGCAACGTTCTAAGGAATAGGCGACAACAACAACAACAACAGTCCACCCCAATAGTGAGCGTGTGAAAGAGGAAACGTAGCCGTAGCAGAAGCTCCGGAAGCGGTAAGTTTCATTTCCTTCATCGCATCCAAACCCAGCATGCCTTAACTAACTATATCTATAACTGTAGCATAGTATTGCTTTAGCTGCAAAATTCCAATCCAATTGGAGTCTCGCTTGCACCCACGCACAACTGGTTTTTGTTTACAAACAAAGAGTTCTTTGTTGGATTTGCTTTTGTACGCTATTTGCTTCTTTCTTTTTGAGTAGCAAACAGTCTTGACTTGCAGTAAGTCTTCAACAATCATAATAATAACAACAACAGGTTTCTGTGCCCCCACCCACGCACAAAAAGATGCTCAGGTCCCACGCCATAAGTGACTTGAATTTTCTCATACTCATTCTTTTTTTTTGTATCAAGTGGTTGACTAAGCACTGGCACCTGTTGTGTGTCACTGGCATCATCGTTTTGTTAATACTAATATTGATAAACTTTGGCGATAACTAAGACATACTATAATGCTGTTATTTTCACACGCCCCAAACGTGACATCATGCCGATTTATGAGCTCAATTAACCTAGAGTACTATGTTCGCTCTCTCTCTTCACACTCTATATTTAAATATACAAGTGTTTTTTCGCCAACACAATTGTTGAAAACAAAACAAAGACTTTGCTAAGCAACTCAGTTGAGCTAAAAAAAAATTAATATACTAATCTCTAGATAGATTTTTGATTGTGCTTGATCCTCGCTTACACACACACTGAAAATTATCTATGCTTAAGTTATATTTATATAGTTATTATTTGTGTATTTAAGTTGCTTGATTTATCGTATTCCACACTTTGCATGCACTCATTGTTTCCATGTTTGTTGGCTTTTCAATCTTAATGGCTCTCATTTTCCATCTTACTAACAATTGAATTTTGTTTTTACATTTCGTTCTTGTGGATCGCCTCCACACATTCGCGCGTGTCTCTCTCTCTCTCTCTTTCAATCTCTCGCATTCGCTCAATCGCTCTCATAACTGAACACTGAACATTTCGCTGTGCGTGTGTGTGCGTGCGTGTGCTCATATGCGTGTGTGTGTGTGTGTTTAGATCCTGCCAAGGTAGTCCTATGTTCCTGCCAACGGGAGGGGGTGGGAAGGGAAATCGACAACAGCACCAACAGAACCACAATCATCAGGCCCAGCATCATCATCAAACGTCATCGCATCATCAGCATCACCAGCAGTCGCGTAACGTAGCACAGTTGCAGGATCAACAGCAGCAGCAACAACAACAGCAGCAGCAGCAACAGGCGACGCACGTGTTTGTGGCTCAGCAGGCCGCCGCTGTCGCGAATCTCGCCAGTCTACACCATCATCAACAACAACAACAGCAACAACACCACCCCCTACCGCAACAGCAACAGCTGCAGCACCAACAACAACAGCAGCAGCAGCAACAAATACAACACCAACAGCAGCAACATCAGCAGCAGCAACTGCAACAGCTTCAGCAGCAGCATCATATACCGCAACCGTCAATAATTTATTATCCGAGCCAGCAGCCACAGCAGCTGCCGTACGCCGCAGCTGCCGCTGCAGCAGCAGCCGCCGCAGCCGCCAATCACGCCCAACAGCAGCAGCAGCAACAACAGCAGCAGCAGCAACAACAACACACATCAAGTAGCAGCAGCAATGGCAGCAGCAGTGGCGGCGCCGCTCTGCAATTGAGTGGCGCCGCCAGCAACAGCTCGCTGGGGCATGCTGCTCACGGCTTGGCGCACAACCATCACGGGCATGCACATGGACCCATTCATGCCCATGCTCATGCCAACGGTGTGCTCACGCCCTCCAGCAGCAACACCAGCCTGGTGCGCGCGCTCAGCAACTCGACGTTGCCGCCACACTTTGCGCAATCAGCCGGACTGATTGCCAGCACTAATGCCGCTGCAAATGGCGCCGCTGCCGGCACCACATACATCTCGACAACCTACTTGCCCTTCAGCCATCCGGGTCAGCTCATTGGAGCGCCGTCAGTGGCGTTTGCAACGAACGGCGCTGCTGGCGCGCCCGCTCCCGGCTTCTATACGACTGGGCCGCCGCCGTCGCAACAGCAGCAAAAGCAACAACAACTAACTGCTGCAGTGCAGCAGCAGGCTGCAGGCGGAGCAGCCCAGCCGCCCACTATCTACTACCATACGATGCCGTCGCAGGCTCAGCTCACCAATAACAGCAACAACAATTCGACAGCTGTCGTTGGTGGCGGCAACGCCAATCATCGGCGTGCTGGCCAACGTTCCACGCCACCTCAGCAACAAAACTTTTACGCCACACTGGCAGCGCGTCCTGCGCCGATGAACACTACGCCCACCGCTGCAGTGACGCCCATTATGAATCCACGCGGCAGCGCCTTGAACGGCACAGCAACGTTTCACATGCAGCCAACGTTCTGCTCGAGCATTCCGCTTGGACCGCCGCCGCACAACTTGACAGCAACGCCACTGATGGCGGCTGCTGCGCTAACTGCACCGCCACCGGCTGGGTCGACGGGTCTGCACACATATGCGCCGCATCTGCAGAGCACTAGCTCCACCCCGGTGGGTATGAACGTGGGCGTGGTCGGCGGCGGCGGCGTAACCGTTGGCGCCGTGTCTGGCGTGGCTGGCGCCTTTTCGTCCACCTCGCTGACTGCCGCACAGCAGATAGGCGGGGTTGATAAAGTGAAGGAGCGCAGGCACGCCATACCCATCATACATCCCGATACCAAGGAGAATGTAATGGATCCCAGCTCGTCGGTGTTCATCAAGCGCGACTCTAGCTGCACGCTCAACTCGGTTACAAGCAGCGCCAGCAGCCTCTCGCACTATCAGTCGGACAAGTCTGATACAACCAATGTCATGGTCGATCATCAAATGCAAACAGACAAGGCAGCGCAGTCGCAATCGCCAACACAATCGGAATCGCAATCGGAATCACCAACACCAAAGACTACAGAGACATCAAATGCTGACGCTGACGTTGACGCTGAAAGCGAAGCAGAGCCCGCTGCTGTGGAATCAGCACCCAAGTCAGCTACGCTCTCCGACGAGGACAAAGTGAGCGTCATTGTCAAGGGCATCCTAGCACACTCGGGCAATCCTGACGAGCGTCTCAGCTTTTGGCAATACAATGCTGGTGAGTTATTGTTAAGTATATACAACTCCTTAATAGTAAAAGATACGTCTAAGCTAGAGATAGACAAGGGCCTCATCCGGTCCAAAAATAAATCTTTACAGCCCGTACCGTACCGTGATATAATCATATAACCAATTTATGTATATATAAGAAATATTTCTATCGGGGGCTTTCCCTGCTTATAATATGCTTTCGCTCTTATAACAAATAATTTTAACGGGGTTTTCCCTTTTTCAAAAATGTATTGTGAATCAATTTCTTGATTCTGCGTAGGAATATTTCTTGAAAACTGCAATCTAATCTATTTAAATCTTATCTATCTGCAAATAAATTTAAATCGTATGATTCATTATTAAGAAAATATATATTTTGCAATAGTTTTTTTTAAATTGCATAGTGTCTAGATCATTTTCTAAGAGTAAAACTAATGGAAAAGATGAAAGAATTTCAAATAAGTACGTTTCCTTCAAAGCCAAAACTATTAGAATATATTTCCATTTCATATAAAAAAAACTGCATAGCCTTATGATAACTTCAAGCTGTCAAAATCTCAGTTATGTATTAGAGCTGAGCACATTAGGACCTAATTTTGAAAATCGAATTTTAGTTTACTTTATTTTATAAAATTTTATTGTGTTTCACACTTGTTCAGAAAGAAAGAAAGTTTTAGTTATTAGTCTACTAAGCGGAGATAAATATTATATTTTTAATGCCTAACAACAACTAATTCAATTATTCGATACACATTGTAGTGGACAATGCCGCAGAGCAACTGCCTAGTGACAATTTAGAGGTGCAAATTGAAGAGCTAACCAATGCTGAGAGCAGCTCAACTGTGACCCCCACTGAGACTGCGCCCGTGCTGTTCAAGGAGCCACAGCAAAGCAGGAAGCGTCCCAAATCAGCCAATAAGCAAAGTAAGTTCAACAATTGAAATATTTCAAGTAAACTATTGATCAAAATATTTGTTACAGGCACCGCCACGCCCACTTCAATAGCCAATGCTGTGGCCGAGGCTACAGCGGTTGCTGTAACGGCCATATCCACTGCTGTCAGCAGCAATCCATCGACTAAAGTTATGAGCGCCAGCAGCAGCAAACCAGAGTCGCTGCCACAGAGTCCTACAAAGGCGCAGCGCTTGCCCTCCAGCTCTTCTTCGGCTGCTTCAACGCCCACACATCAGTCCAAGGCGGCAGTTAAGCCCGCAGCAAAAGCAGCAGCAACAGCTGTAGCTCCCACAGCGTCGACGGCAACGATAGTAACTGCAGCAGCAGCAGCAGCAGTTGCAGTCGCTGTGACAGCGAACAAGAAGAATTCACGCAAGGCACAAAAGCGCAAGGAGCAAGAGAAAAAGAAACAAAAATCAATCCCATCAACAGCAGCAGCAACGACAGTAACATCAGCAGCAGTGGCAGCAACAACTGCAAGCGTCAACAGCAATGCCAAAAGCAGCAGCAAAGACACAGCTGATTGCATTACATTGCTGACTACGACAACAATAACTCAAATTACAACAACTACGACGACTGATAAACTTAGTGCAACTAGTAATAATTCTAGCTTAAGTTCTAACCTAAGAGACAAGCCAAGGGATAAGCAGCAGCAGCAGCGCAGCTTAAACAGCAGCAGTAAGTGCAGCAACATTAACAGTAGCAAACACAAACTAACTCAAACTCTATGCATACTTTTAGCTGAGGAACCGCACTTGGCCAATGTGGATATAATGACCAAATTCTTGCAGCAGAACCAAGGGCAAGAGTCAAGTCAAGAAGCACAAGAACCGCAGTTAGAATTTCTCAACAGCAGCAGCTCCGTTTGCGGCGATGAGGACTCGCTCAATGGCAGCGTGCTGTCCAAAGCGAGCGAAACGCAATTGACGGAGAGCGCCGTGGCCGAGCTGAAGTTTGGTGACTTTACAGAGGAGCCAGCACCAATTACCACTGCTGCTAGTTTCATATGCAGTTCCACTTGGAGCAGTTCCACAGCTGACGTGGTGGTGGCTGACCAAGCGCCAAGCGCTGCAGTTGCCGTTGTCGACAGCGTAGACTGCGCACCGCCAGCGGCGCAGCCGATGGAGCAATTAGAGTTGCCCAGCAGCAAAAAACTATCACCTGTGCATCAGAATACAGCTAAAAGCAAATTGAACGCCAAGGCCAACTTTATGCTGACCCATACCGTTGGCAAGCTGATTAGATACAACATAGAGGAGCTGCGTGAGCTGGCGAAGCTAAGCGATTCATGCAAACCGCCGCTAGTGCCGTGCCAAAAGGGCGACTGCATCGCCCAACTGTTTGTCTCGCGCCAATCGTCGTCGTCAGGCTCGTCGCAGCAGCAGCAGCAGCAACAGTCGCATCATCATGGCTACCAGACGCATGGACAGCAGTATCAGCATATGCATGATGCGGACTTTGGCAACAAGCGTGGACGTGGTCAGCATGGACACTTGGGCAACAAGAAACATCATGAGCAAATGGGCGGCAACGCTGGCAGCAATGCTGGTGGTGCTGCTGGTGGCGCCAATCAGCGCCACATGGACATCATACGCGTGCAGCTGTCGCTGAAGGAGGAGATTAAGCTATCGGAATGCGAGAATGCATGGCAGCCAGAGACGCTGCGCCGCATGTCGATGATGAGCAGCTCCACAGACGCGGATCCCGACGACGACATCGAGGGCGTGCTGAAGAAAGTGCGCGGCATACTCAACAAACTGACGCCAGATAATTTCGATGTGCTGCTAAAGGAAATGTCCAGCATCAAAATGGACACACAAGCCAAAATGACAAATGCAAGTAGTTGCAGTTTTAGTTTTCATTAAATGCTAACAATACTTTCTCCTTTAGGTCATGCTGTTAATCTTCGAGAAAACCATAAGCGAGCCAAACTTTGCGCCCACTTATGCGCGCTTCTGCAAAGTCCTGTTCCATGAGATCAAAGCGGAGAACAAGTCACTCTTCACCAGCTCGCTAATCACACGTATACAGCACGAGTTCGAATCGAATGTGAATGATGCCAATGCCAAGGCCAAGAAGCTGCAGCCCACTCAGGAGCGCATGAACGCCTGCACCGATGCAGCGAAGAAAACGGAACTGCGCGCCGAGATGGAAGACTTGGAGTATCAGTTTAGGCGACGCGCCTGGGGCACAGTGCGTTTCATAGGCGAGCTCTTTAAGCTGCAGTCACTGACCAGCGATCGCGTGCTGCACTGCATCGAGTCACTGCTGGAGCATGGCTGCGAGGAGAAAATCGAGTACATGTGCAAGCTGCTGACGACAGTGGGTCATCTGCTGGAGATGGCACCGCCCGAGCAGTATCACAGCGGTGTGCGCATTGAGAAGATCTTTCGACGCATTCAGGACATAATACAGCGCACGCGCTCGACGCGCCAGCGTGACCACATAAAGATTAGCAGTCGTGTGCGCTTCATGATGCAGGATGTGCTCGACTTGCGTGCACGCAACTGGGATCAGCCCATAACAGCAGGCAACACAACAACAACAACGCAGCAGCAGCAGAGCAGTCATCGCCAGCAGCGTCACGGCAACAAGCATGAGGATAACAAATCACAGCAGCAACAGCAGTCGCAACGTGGCGGGCAGCAGCAGCAGTCACAGCCGCACTATCAACAGTATGGACAACAGCAGCAACAGCATCAGCATAAGCATCACCATGGGCATGATAATAATTATTATATGCAGAACAAGAACAAGGGACAGCAGCAGGACAATCAGTCGCTTAGCATTGATCCCAACAAGCTGCGCTTTAGCAGCAGCAACAATGACGATGCCAGCCAAGCCAAGCTGGGCAACTCATCGCATTATCAATGGCGCAATGCTAGCAATCGTCCTGTCAGCGCTGCCAGCGCACCCACAGCCACATTGAGTTTGCTCAAGCGTCCATCGGGCGGCAACTATTTGCCCTATCAACAGCAGCAGCAGCAGCAACAGCAACAACAGCAGCAGCAGCAACAAGCGCCTAATATTGCCACACAGCTGTTAAGCAAATCGAGCAATATTAACAACAACAGCAGCAACAATGAAACTGTTGCCTCCGAGCCCACCTTGAATGCAAAGCAATGCCAAGAGCTTGTCACCAAGCTGGTTGAGGAGGTGCTAAGCACACGCGACTGGCAACCAGAGGTGCTGGCCATCTGGCGCCATACGCTGAACAAGCAGCAGCAGCAAGCCGCAGCTGTGCTGCACTATGTGCTCATGGACTATGTGCATCGCGCCAATGTGAAGCGTCAGCAGCGCTTGGCCTGCGCGCATGTCTTTGCCTATTTGATGGCGCAGCAGGCGTTCGATCGCGCTTTGTTTGCTCAGGCTTACGCACGCTTTGGCGAGGAGTTTCCCGATCTGCTGGTGGACGTGCCCAATGGCTGGACATATGTGTTTGAGTTCCTGGGGCCCATTATGCATGCAGGCGCGCTGGAGCTGCTCGATGTGTGGCAGCGCCGCTGGCTGGAGGATGAGCAATTCACGGAGCGTTTTGTGCGCGCTTTTGTCAACTACTTTGTGCAGGAATTCGGTGCTGGCTATGCGCGCAAGCTGTGGCATGTGGACAACAAGCTGGACGCTGGCCAGCTCTTCTGGAGTGATGCACGCAAGTTTCAGGACTTTATACGCATGAATAGCTTTCAGTTTCTGGACTTTAACACAGGCGCCGCCTGCGCGCAACGTCCCAAGATCAGCCGCAGCGTTGGCGAACATATGGAGCGCATTAGTTATCTGCTGAGCTTGTCCAGCGATGCAGCCATCGACTATATCAACACCAATGTGCATATTAATGTCGTTTTCTTGCGTCAGCTTACTAAATTTCTTTGCTGCGACTTCGCGCTCACTAGCAACAACAACAATAACAGAAGCAGCAGCGGCAACAGCAGCAGCAGCAGCAGCAACAACAAACAGGACTTGCAGCTTAATGTGGAGAGCTTTAGGCGTCAGTGCACGCCGCTTTTGAGACTCTGCCTGGACGCACAGGAGGCGCATGAGGTGGCCTGCATTGAGGAGATTGTGGACTCGCTGCAGCAGCATTTCAGCGTCGAGCTGGAGGATGAACTTGCCGCTGGCGACACCATTTGCAGCGCGCTGGGCGTGCTCTACGATTGTGAAGTCATATCGCGGGATTCTTTTGACAAGTGGCTGCAGCGCGAACTCAAGCAGTCCGCAAAGCAGGCGCGTCCCTTTATGGACAAGCTGCGCTCCTGCATTGCGGACATGTGAAACGAGAGACGAGAGACAACAACCACAACAACAACAGCAACAATTATAAAAACCAGCATAGCAACAACGAAGAAGCAAATTTGTTAAACACACTCATGTATTTCATATACATTGAAAACATTGACAGCGCCAGCTTGGGCGCTATAATTTTACATCACGCGCGGTCGTATATATACCCTACACATAATAACAGCAACAACAACATATATGACAACAACAACAACCCCAGTATAATATTATATTATATAAACTTCTGCAAAACTATAAAAAATCACACACAACATAAAACAATTATAAAAAGAATAAAAAATACAAAAAGCGAAAAAACTGGAATCTCGCACTCGAGATATATACAAGCGTGTATATATGTTTAATATAAAAATCTAAAACAAAAAAAAATCTAAAAAAAAAATGTTTAACTTTAAGACAGTTTACATAAGCATGTGTAATCTATAGAAACTATAATTTCTATTTATTTTGATTTCTTTTTTATTTTCAATTGAAAATTTCAGTATTTCTATTCAACGCGTTTCCTTACAAAAGAAATATACAAGTCAAAATTAGCAATTAACTGCATAATTAAGCATTCTCAATTAAATGATTTTTGATTACCTTTTAGTACAAAAGCTTTATAAATTCACACCCCCTCACCCCAATCTCAAAAACCCAATCCTTCTATGTATTACGAATTTGTGATTTCGATGCAAAAAGGCTCAAAAACCAAAAGCAAACACTAACATTTATTTTCCTTAACCAATTGATTTCGAGGCTTAGACTCAATATATTTTATGTGTACACAAAAAAACAAAACTATCTAATATTAAATTAAATTATGTATAATATTTAATGAAGCAAAAACAAAAGACATGTAAAGTATGTTTGTATTTAGTATACGAGAGTACACAATGCATGATATAAAAATTATCCAAAGATAAAATTAAACACAAAATAAAAGAGAAGTTAGCCATAATTTGAAAGAAACAAAATACATAAACTTTAATTTAAAACAAAAGGTATATATATATAAAAGTAACAAAACAAAAAAAATTAAAACATATATATTTATATGCAAAACCATAAAGAAAAAAAATCGAAAACAATGAAAAGCAAAAACATGGAGCTCTAAGCCGCATTGAATTAGTTATTTTTATAAGAATGCAAAAACAGAATTTCCAAAATGTAGTTATATTTAAATAGTTAAAATCCTTATATTATAATTTTGTTTACTTTTTCTTTTAATTTTTTAGTTTTTTAAACCCTTTTTGTTTTCTGTTTTGTGCACTGCAAGTGACAAGACATAAAGTTGATGGCAGTTATACTAAATTATATAGCAAAAACAAACAAAAAGAAAAGCAAGAATATATATGAATGTAAACAAAGTGTATAAGTTAAGGAATTGTCACTGCGCTTCTGCCCTAAAAAGCAAATAGTTTAAAAGCCAAGCTAAAAGAGATTTCTTCTGAGTCAATCAGGCCTTCGTAGCATTCTTTGCAAGCATTTGAAATGTTTAGCCAAATTCAGCGTAAATTTAAACAAATTAACTAAAATGAGAAAACTTCTTAAGATGTATGATAAGCAAAAACTAAGCTGCTTCAAATTAAACTGTTAGCATTTTTAGCGGAAGCACCGACACAAAAAAAAAAAAAAAACAAAACAAAAGAGTAAAAATATTTAACAACAACAAAGTAATAATAATATTTGCCCCCAAGAGTAAGCAAAGAGTTGTGGGCAAAAACAGTGAAAAATGAAAGCATAATTATAAATAACAAATAATAGCAATAAAATTATATAAAAAAAAAAACAAACAAATCAAGAAAACAAAACAAAATGCAAAGCGTTTTAATCTTGGGCATAAAGCAAGGACGCATGCATCTAACACACACACACACACACACTTGCAGCTTCATATTCATATACACAGACTCACAAATTCACAAGCAAATCTCATGGTGATGGCAGCATTTAGCATTTATCCTAGCTTAAGTGGTTTAGGCTAAAGCTTGTGGCACGTAAGCGACCAACAACTAAACAAGCTAAGCAACAGTTTTAACCATCAGTCTCACACTTTTATATTTAGCGCATTGATTGAACATGGAGCGACGTGGACGCATACCGGTGGCCAAGTTTCGCACGCAGGAGGCCAAGACACGCAGTCGCAGTCGCGTGCGTGAGCCCGACTACAATGAGCAGGATCCGGAGCATGATATGTTCACGCTGCTGGAGGATAACATAGCGCTCAAGGAGGAGAACAAGGCGTTGAAGCTGGAAATCGAATCACGTAAGTTTGCTTTGCGTTCAAGTCAAGTCATGACTTTAGCTTTGCTTTATTTGCAGATAAAAGCAACCAAGAGGAGCAACATGCTCAACATGACAAACTCTGTGCTGAACTGGAGGCGCTGCAGCAGCGGCAGCTTAGCTTTGAAGTCAATATTAAGGAGCTAACAACCAAATTCAATAAAATGCTAAACGAACGCAACGCTCTAGACAAATTGCACAAAATGAAAGTAGATCAAATACAAAAGTAAGCTAAACTTTACTATAAACAAAAGCAGCAGTCTTTAACTTTCTTTGCTGCACTTACAGCCTCAGCAGCGAGTTGGAGAACTTGCGTGCCAAGCAGCAGGACAACAACTCGAGCGGCAGCAACACGCTCATTGCAACTGCGGAGCTTAAGCGTAATCTCTTCAAGATTCTGCAACAAGGCAGCGTCGATAGCGCTCACAGCGTCAACGCTACTGCTAGCCAGGAGCTGGACAGTCTAGTTGATGTTGAAGGCACTGCAGGCGGCATGGTCATTACCAGCAGCCTGGTCGAGAGTCTAGTGGCCGAGTTCCAAGCGCTCAAGCAAACCACCAATGCTGTGGAGCTGCAATTGTATGAGGCCAATGAGAAAATAGCTGAGCTTGTGGAGCATGTAAGTTTGATGGAGCCATTGCCTGAGTACAATTTCAATTAATTTCTGCTCTTTAGCAACATTTGTTGGAGGAGGAAAATGAAACTCTGCGCACAGAGAATGGCAATCTAACCAAAGTGGCCAAGCTGCTTACAGAGAACATGAAGGAAAGCGTGGAGACCAGTCAGAAGTAAGCTTAAGCCATATGCAATTCAGCAACTGCATTTAATTTATATGATTATCCATCATTATGAGCAACATACAAGAGACTATAAGAGCTAGGGACAGCTTCGACGCACTTCCTTTCTTTCTGCCAATCAAACCAACGATTTACTTCAATATTTGTTAAAGAGTACAGAGCTTAAATTTAGCATAGATAAGTTTTAGTCTTTATCGATCGGATATGCGTCTTTGGTAACATTCAAGCAACGTTTTATGACGCGTTAAGAGTTAATATAAATTATGCATCACAGGCAACTAAATGAAACTCGATCGATCTAAGAATATTTGTTTCTTGTACTTAAGATTTCCCAGCTTTCTGTTTTGTTTACAATCGACTCAGCTTATATTGCTGATCAAGAATATGTTTAACTACTTAATGAGCTAGAATGTGCCTTTTCTTTTTTGTAAAATATAGCAGTACGTATACGTAATTTTATATTGTTAAGCTATGCGCACTTTCAGTTTTATTTATCAAATTCTCTTTTTTAGAATGGAAGCCGCATTGATCAAGCTAAAGCAACGCAATGAAGAGCTAACTGCCCGAGCTATGCGTGATTTGCCCGATGGACAATCAGAGGCAACACCATCGCCCACAGCGCTGCAGTCGCAGGTGGATTTCGATGAGATTAAGGACCAGGTGCAACAACAAGCACGCGAGCATAACGAGCGCATTGTTGAAATGGTAAACCAACAAGTTTTAACAATTACTCTTCACAAATTATCTTCTAACTATATTCCTCAACTATTCTTAAAAAACAAAAGCAAACACGCAGTGTGTTTGACATCTTCAAGCCGCTCTCGAGCATCTTCAAGAGCAACTAGTATCAGTTACACTTATAATTTACTACTATATAAAATGCATGGAGTATGCCAACTCCCCTCAAGCCTTTTGGTGCTGGGCACTGCACAGAGTTAAATTACCATCCAAGCATAAAGAAAACGTAAGCGCAATACGCTGCTTGCTGCTCTCTCCTCACGCTTTTACTGCTATTGCTCTATCTTGCTATTGTTCTATCGCTTATCTAACTTTGCATTGGCGTTTTGAAAACTAATGTTTGTTCTACTAATTTTCGTACCCTGTGCTCCATGTACCCGCCCTGCCCCCGTATTCTTGTAGCAAAGTCTTATGGATGCGGCTATTGCCAAAACTACTAACGATGAACTAAAAAAATTACAACTTAAGTTGGAAATACTCGAGGAGCAGCTGCGTCAGGCGCTGACACGCGCTGAAGTCGCTGAGGAGCAATTGTCGCACTATCAGCACGAGAAGCAACCAGCAACAAAGACTGAAGCGGCTGCCGCCCCAGCGCCGCCGCCGCCTCCGCCTCCACCCATGCCTGAAAAACTGTTGCATACAGCGCCAGCTGCTTGGGCGGAGGATGGCAGCTTTAGTCAGCATATAGCCAAACATAATTTACATAAAAACACCAGCGATAAGATTATCGATAATGTCAAGCAACAGGTCGAGGCGCAGGCAGCAACAGGTATGTTCTAGACTTAAACATAACAACTAAACAGACAGACAGACAGACAAACAGTCAAGCCAAAGCAAGAAATGCTCTAAAGCGAATGTAAGTTACACATATATGTGTGTGTGTGTGGCATGCTCCAATGGCAATTGCGCAACAATAACAGCGGCACACTTAAACCAAATCTGTTGCTTGTCCTTCAAGTGCTTAAAGACGCTCAAAATAATACGTATACGTAATGCGGCAAGCGCTGCATGCTAAATATGTGTGTGTGTGTGTGCTTGTGATTTTGTTGTTGGAACAATCTCACCTTGCCTTTTTTATTGGCAATTTTATATAAGTACTACTATTTGCGTTTCTTGTTATGCCAACAGCAACAACAACAATGTAAGGACTGGGTAAGGACACACTACGAATTTCAAAATTTAAAAATGTAACTTGATGTTGTTTATATGTTGAAATATCTTTTGGTCGGCAATTTGAATTATTCAGAAATTCAATTAAACAGAAAGTTGTAGTATTCAATATGCTCGAGTTTGAATGAAAGACTGAAAGCCATTTCCTAATTGGACTCTGGACAGCATTTAGCCGTGTCCCAAGGCAAACAGAATATAACCACTGCTGTATTATTATATTCTATTATAGTTTATATATATTCTATATTTCCTGCTGCCTTCTTCATTTGTTTTACGCAATAATCGAAATTTATTTTGAATTCGCTTTAGTCATAAATTGAAGCAGCTTTTGAATTATATCGTAGTTAATCAAGCGAAAAGCAAGTGCGCAAGTTTTTTCTTTACTGTCAATTGGTGGCGCATCAGCGGCTAATCCTTCAATCAGGCGTTGACAAGCGCTGTCATTGCAATTGTTGTTGTTCTGCGGCAACTTGTTGCAGTTAGGCTCGCAGCAATTCGCCGTCAAGCTGAATGCAACCGCAGTGGCAACAGCCGCTGCCGCAGCAACAGCAACCACATCCATTTGCGATTATAATTGATTTTGTGCGAGTTTGTTGTTGCTGTTGCCCATTGTCTGTGTGTGTGTGTGTGTGTGTGTGTGTGTGTGTGTGTGTTGCAGGTAAACCATTCAGGACAGGGCAAGCCGCACACTTGCCTCACTTGCTGCACATTTCATGGCTCATTGTTGTTTGCAGCTTGTTGCAACAGTGGCAAGTTCTTAATTAAGTTTATGACAAGCCTCTTTGCGTCTACAGACGACAGCAGGCTATGTATATACAACTTTGTGTGTGTGTGCGTGTGTATGAAAATTTAATTAGCGTCGGCTTTACGCCTGAGCTATAGCCAAAGAGAGTAAAAGTAAGCGTCAGCTAAATATCTTTTTTGCAAATCAATGAGTAAAAGCTATGAAATTTTGTATACCCATGTGAACGCTGCTTTCTGCGTGGCTGTGTGTGTGTCTGTGTGTGTGTTGGTAGCTTTTGCACTTGTGAGACGTCGTTGGCGTTTAATTTCCGCTTTTATTGCATTGAAACAATTGCTTGAAATTATTTTTTGGACTACAGCTTGAGCCAGGATGATGCGAGCAGCTTATGTAACTCGACTTGGACTACATAGCGCACAATTCAATAGAATTTACTCATGACAATTCTGCAATTCACGTTTGAAAGTATTTTTAGGAACCTCCATTGAGGAGGCGCTTGCAACAAATAGCGCGTGTAGAAAATATATTTTTATGAAGCTTTAGCAAAGTATTACACATGCATGCATATAAAAATATATAGTATAGATATTATATTGGCCTGGCATGCGGTCTGTGTGTGTGTGCGTGTGTGTGCAATCAAATCAAATTCCAGGCAGGCAGGCAGGCTGGGAGTATGCATAAGTTTCTATGTAAACAGAAACAGCATGTGAATGAAATCAACTAGTTGCGCCCACACACACACACACGCACCCACGCGCAGCCTTAGTAATGCAGAAAATACCTTTTTGTAAAATATGCATTCAAAAATGTTAGCTCTCGACCGAAAAAAAATAAATGTTTGCTATTTTGTTGCTGCCTTTGTGCCAATTAGATTTAAATATGCAACATTTTTGCTTGGCAATTATTTTATATCATAAATCTGGCTTGGCAGCCAGACTTAAGCCAATTATATATTTTATGGCAACGCTTTTATTTGAAGTGCAAACGGAAATATGACGAACTCTTTAGCCAACTTTCACTTACGCACACACACACACACACACGGTCGCTCTCACGCACTTTTCACGCTATATATCTCAATAAGCACATCCGTTTCCGCTTGCTGCTGTCATTGTCGACATTTTGCTTTCTTTTTGGCGCGCGCACATAACACGGCGTATGCGTAACGAGCACACATTCAAATCAATCAGCAGGCATATTGTGACCGAAGCCCAAAAACTGAAACCGAAACACACGATGCACGTATATATCTATATATATATATATATATATATATATATATTTCTATATGTATGCCGAGCACAGAGTGAAATGTAAAACGCGCGCGCGTCACTTGAAGCACATGAAGCGTTTGAGCTGGCTGACAAGCGAGCAGCAGCTTTAGAGCTCTAGGCTCTCCGGCATTATGTCCTGTTATTCGTATTCGTATGTCGCTCGCTTCGTCGCACTCGGTGGCAACACAGAAAAAAAGAAATGAAAATGAAGCAAATGAAGCGAGAAGCGAGCGAGCGAGCGCTTGTTGTGTAGAAATTTCTGCTGACAATATATTGTCGCTTGCTGGCGAAGCCAACCTGTAGTTGTGTATATGTATGTGTCTGTGTGTGTGTGTGTGTGTGTAATTCACCATGGCAATGCTTATGCTGCAAGCATCACGTTTGGCTTGCTGCTTGGCTTTTGTTCTCAACATTATTCCAGCCTGCAGACCAATTTCGGTTAGTGTAAATTAATTGACTTTGAAAAAGGTCTAAGCTCTGTAGCTGTAGCTGGGCTACATATGCTGCTCAAAATAAAAGAAAACACCTTGCATTGATTTCAGTTCTTATTTTTGCTTGTTTCTGTACCTGGGCTAGAGCTAGAGCTAGGCCATTATCTGGCTTCCTGGATTACTATAGCTACTGCCTTGGCTATAACTGCTCGCTCTCTCTCACACTTTTTTGCTCGCTCTTTAGCCTGACTTTAAAGCCACAGAGGCAAGCGTTTACACGCTTCAAGCTCATAGCTTACTGGGCTTTGGGCTTTATGTTACCCAACACCCAATTCAGGCCATATCAAATTCGATGAAGCTTGGGCAGGCGGCGGCGGCTGGCGGATGCCATTTATTATTTTTACGAGGCGAGGCTGCATGCCACCTTTCAAGCACATTGTTGTTTTCGCTGTCGCTCTGCTATGGCTTATTATTTGTATTTGTGCGTTTTATATTTCCGTGTTTTATTGCGCCAACCACACACACACACATACATATAAACCGCATACCAACAGGCAACCGTAGAGTTTCATTGACTTTATTGGGTAAGTATTGCGTATACGCAATGTCAGCAACTTCATTTGTCGCCGCTGACAGTTGTTGAATGCGTTGAACTGCCTTAGTGCACACCCTTTGGCAGGCAAGCGTGATTTATATACATTTGTCACCTAACGCAATTCACAATTTAAAACACTTAAAGACGCGACTGTAGCTGCCTTAAAGGTATTGGTAACTTATAGTTCTTAACCCTAGTCTTAATTTAATTCAAGTTAACCGCACGCGGGTTGAGCGCTATTGTTTTTTGATGTGTGCCAAGCTTATACTTGATATGCTTACTTATATATGCATTACTTACTCTTGCAGGTCTTGACGCTATAGTGCGTGAATTCAAATCGGGACGCGTTACACTACGCCGCAATCGTCGCAGGACCGGCACTAGCGAAGCTCTGCAAGAGATGTTCCAAGTACTTGAGATAAGCCAGAAGCAGAATCGCAACTCGAAAATCTGCGTAGATATGAATGCAAAAATATAAACTTCCTGTTCGCTCTCGGTCTTGGTCTCGAAGCTAAGAACTTAGCTGTGCAATTACAACGAACGTACATTCCATGCATTTTATATATACACTTACTAGTTTTATTAATCCTGCAGACTAATAATTTACTACGCTCAAATATTGTTGCCAACCCTTTCAACATTGTGTTCATGTCCACATTTACATATTGTATTTATTACATATTTTATTTACTTCCTAAACCCAACGATATATGTTGAATAAAATGATTTAACCCAAAACGTAGTCTCCAAAAACTATTCTTCTGAAGGGTCCAAGGCATAACCAACAGTAGAACGAAAAGTCGGGAGCGAATAAGCAGAGTTTTCATAATTTGGTTTAATGCCTTGGTTAAAGGTTGCAGTTTTTAAATATATAATACATTCCAAGTATTTTATATATACATATACTAGTTTTATTAATATATAAGTTTAAATATAATTTAAATGTAATTATAGCTTTGTAGCCCTTACTTTTTTGCTCAAGAGAGCGACATCAGACAGGACAAAACTCATAAATCGATATTTTGCTGCAAAGAGATTTGTTCTAACTTTGTGAATAAAAAAAGTAAATATTTATGTTAATGTAGAGCAGAAATGTAATATATTTCATTTAAATATTTTTGAATGCATTCATTTTTCTCCCTATCTAAATTTGAATTACGCTCAAATGCATGCTTAAAAAATTATTTTGATATCAAGTCAATTCATTTTGTAAAATTCCATTTGATTATTAGTTTATTATATATTTTATTTTCTTGTCAAAGTCACGCTAAGCAGCAAGTTGATCCATAAATGCTTTCAATGTATTCTTTATATTATCATTAGCAAAATCAGTTTGGGATATTGCCTCACGCAGAGCATAGCGACAATTTGTCATATCATATGGCGATTTGAAAGGCTCTTCACTGCGTAGAAGACAAAGTTGCTTGAGCACATAGTCGAGCACACGTTGCTCCTGTTTGGTTTTGATTGCATATTCAAATGTAGCTTTGTACAAGGAGACAGCCAAATCCAAAGCAGGCTTGGATGACTTGGAATGATGAGCGCACTTCAGTGTGGTAAATACAAGCAAGAGCAAGTGATTGTCATTATCAAATTGCTATAAAAATAATTAGCAGAATGTAAGATTGTTAAAGCTATTCGCATGTGCAACTTACATCAATGACAGCCATTAGTTCATGCAGCTTGTTGTCGCAAGCAGCTTGTTGTTGCAAGCTGCAGGGCTCAAGACTTAAGACAAGCTCTTCAGCCGATTTGTCCACGTTGGCATCGGCAATGGTCTCGTCAGATTCATCACTTGTGATCTCGTATATGCCCTGAGATAATTTACAGTAAATTTATAAAATATAATATATAATCCGAGCACGCACCAAGCTGTCGAAATTCCACTTGGTAACATAATTAGCCTCCTCTGCAGACTTTTTATAGTCTTCCTCTTGGTCAAACTCTTCTATAGTATCTTCTATTTTCTATGATAATTGACACTAAATTTATAATTTATACAATAATTTATAGTCTGGAAGCGCACCTCAGTGTGACAAGCAGGAAACGTAGGGGAAGCAGCAAGTTCATCAATGTAATCGTCAACCTCGAGCAAAGTGTCGTATTCTCTAGAATCACCGCTTTCCTGTTCAGCATCATCGACGTCCTCTTTGCTGCTTTCATCATCGCCGATGGCCTCATCGGAATCATCCGCTTCAAAGGGTTGCAGTGCAGTTGGATTTGCAGTCTTTTTCATTTCGGCAATGATCAGCTCACAGCCCTTCGAACCAAAGTTGTTGCCATCCAAGTTTAGCAGCCGTAAATTGGATTTGTTTACTACGGCCGTCACTAACATTAGCCCAGCCTCATGGTTGATTTCGTTAAAGCTCAAATCGAGCACTTCTAGCTGTTCGTGATGCTCCTCCAAGGCCTCACTAATTAGATAAGCGCCGTTTGATCTAATAATGCAATCACCTAAGTTAAGCACACGCAAATGTGGCGTATGCTCAAAGACTGCGGCCATGGCGCTAGCACCATTGTAGGTTAGTGTGTTGTCATTTAGGTTGAGCACACGTAGTTGCCGATTCAGTTTGAAGCCCTTGGCCAGCTCAGCAATTCCTTTGTAATATATTGAATTCTGTTGCATGTAAATTTCCTCCAGCGTTTGGAGTCTCTGGAATAGTTTTGATATAGCCGTAGCACCCAAATTCTCGAGGCGATTACATCCGGCAGCAAAAACACGCAGCTGCAGCGCTGTGCCCGCCTTTTTGGCATTAGCATGCAGATCCAGCATGGCCTTGGCCAGCATGCGGCCACCCTCAGAGCCCAGGCCGCAGTTTTTCACATAAAGCTCCTGCAGCGAATAGCAGACGGGAGAGCGCAGCAAGCCTTCCAAGCCGCACATGCCATTCGGACCCAGCGCGTTATTACTCAAATTCAGCACTGTTAGTTTGGCTTTGGCTGCAATCAATCCCGCGCCAAGATGCTTTAGTGCCAATGGTGTTTCAGTCTTTAGACGGCACGTAAATAAATTTTGCCAGAACGCCTTGCGCAACTCCGGATGCCGCTTAAGTGCCTCGCCTATAGCCTTTGCCCCCTCCACACCCAACGTATTGCCCTCTAAATTCAGATAGTGCACCCTGGACTCGCGATTGAGCGCATCCAGCACATCCTTGACTTGCTCCGCATTGTCCCACGTGGCGGCTTTGCCTTGAAAGCTAATGCCCAATGCTTCAGATGCTTGAACTGACATGCTGATAAAACTTAAATTCGCCATTGGTATATTAAATTGTAATGAATTCAATTAATATTCAACTTACTGCAGTGAAATAAAATATATGGCACTATACTTTTCACAAATTTCAGAGCAGAGTTTATAATACTGCAAGTGTCAATATATCTGACTGATTTTACTTTGGAATTCGCTTCTACTTGCTTTAATTTTAAAAGCAATAGCCTACCTCGATTATAACGATGCTATTTTTTGACGTTCTTACATTTCAAAGCACTTATCGAAGTAGGCTGAGCAATCGATTCCTTCTCTTACAACCCTGATTTAAAAAAGGAAGTGAAGAATTGTTACATTTGAATAGAAACTATATACATATGTATGTAATAATATAGAGTTCGAATCATAATCAGGTACAATTCATAATTCTGAGTGGTAAGCGTTCAACAAGTTTAACTGTATTATGGATAGCTATTGTATAATATTTGTGTTATATACGGTTCACTTTTAATTATCAGAAAAGCTCATCTGATTGAGCTTTTAGAATTATTAACAATATGAATTACCCAGACGTACAAAAAAATCCACGTAAGTCAAAATAAAATGCGTTCTTTTTCAGCTAAGTTTAACGTTTATTGCGCTTAATTGCTTAAAATTTTATTGCTTAATCTTTGGCCGATACACAGATCGCAAAATTACATAATTAAACATAAAGATTTGCTTAACTATACATATATGTGTTTATGTACGTATAACAAAGTTAAAAAGTTAAAGTTGTTCATTTCAAAATAACAATACATGTTTTGTTTTGATGGCTCTAATCGACTTAGTACTATAATAAAATTTGTCGGTACTGTAAACATTTTTGTGCATTTTGTAGTTAAAAATTTGGCTAACTGCTTAAGGAGTTCAACGAAGTTGGCATAATTGACAGTTAATTGCATTTTGTGCTAACGACTTAACATTGTTAAAATATGTTGTGGCACTTGTTTACATTAGAAATATACAAAGTAGTTGCACTTAAGTTGAATATTATAAATATATATAGGGTAAGCTCTACTTGTGCAAGGCAAGTAAATTGATTACAAAAAACAAATTAATAGAGCATATCTAGAGATACATGCGAATATGTATATATATAAGATCGTTTAGCTATAAATGATGACATGTTCAACATAATATCATTACAACATAATTAAACATTTGACATAAAACATTAAAATATAAATGTATACATATTTAAAAGGCCTAAAACTATTGCAATCGTTAGATTAAGACACTTATGCCCGTTTGCTATTTGGTAGTGCGGTCATGTGAGGCGAAAGTTAATTGTTTGATGTGGTTTTGTGTGTATAAAACTAAATTGATATAGTAGTAACAAAGGGATTATATTTGGCACTCGATTGCTTGCTCGTTTATGGCGCAGCAACTTGTTCTGTTGGAATGTGTTTACTGTGACGCGATGGCTTTGGCGGCGGCGTTGGCGGACGCGGCTTGCTGGCATCCTGGAAGCCTGTCATCAAACTGTAATTGGTCGCCTCCAAATACTCGTACGTATTGTTTGTAATACTGGTCATTGTCATGGTTGTTGTCGTGCTGATGCTGCTGCTGCTGTTCGTTGTGTTGCTGCCCAGCACATTGAGCATGCTATAAGTGTTGGGATTCCAGCTCAGGCTGCTGAAATCTGTTGAATCACGCGTCTTAGCCGGCAGCGGCGGTGGTCGTATATCCTCCTCCGATGTCGAATCTGTGGTTTCTAAAATGTTTGAACAGTTTAGTTGCAATTCAAATAGAAGCAAAGCTTTAAGGCTTACCAACTGAGTTGCGATTGCTGCTTTCGGATAGCGAGCGGTTATCTGTAAAATTCTTAATGCTTGCAGTGGGCGTGGCAATGCTGGCAGGACGCGATAAGCGACGTTCCTTTTCCTTTTCAGAGCGCAGCGGTCGCTTGGGTGTTAGCTATAAGACAAACAAACAACAGTTTAGTTATGAAACTTAAGATGTAACTTAAGTTCAACGAACCTCCTCGGTAAGCACACGCGGATCTGGAGTTTTGGGTCCACTTAGCGAAGTGTTGGAGGTGCTGGCTAATGAGCTAATAGATGTAGTATTTTCCTTCTCGGGCGTGGATGTTATGGTCATCAGCGGTGGCGTATACCATTGACAGCTAGCCACAGGTAAGCTTAAAGTATCGCGATCCTAAAAAATAAAAATGTTAAAGTTTAAGTTGCATTTAATATCAAAGTGCACTTACCTTCTTCATAGAGCGTCGCTTGGCTGGTGTTTTGTCTTTAAGCTTGTTGCTTTTGGTGCTAGGCGAATGTCCCAAATTGGGTCTAAAGCGCGCAAAGATAATCGTAAGCAATACAAAGTAAATAAAATGCAAAATAAAGCAAAAATAAACTAAATAGATAACTAAAGCACATAAATCAAAGTTTGAAACTAAAGCGCATGAAGCAACAAATAGAATTAGAAAAAAAAGGTTAATTGTTAATGTTAGTTTAGTTGTAAGAAAAGTGTTAGCAACTCACCTCAAGCTGGCAAACGTTGACTTCAGTGAACTTGTGGGCGGACGAGGTAGGAAGGTTGACTTGGAAAGACCGCTGCTGCAATAATTAAAACTATTTACAAATTGTTTATAATTAAATTTAGTGTATGCTTACTCTGAGGAGCCCATGCTGGTCTCGGACAAACGATTGTTGCTGCTGTCGAAGATGGCGGGCAAAAAGGAGTTGGTGCGTCGCATTATGACCGAGTCGCGTTCGATTTTCAGATCGCACGACTTGCGGCCATAGCGCGACTCCACATGCTGTTGCATGTCCGCAAAGCAGCGCTCCAAGTGATCCTGCAGTGCTTTGAGGCTTTCAGGCGCCTTCTGACGATGCAGACGTATGGCTAAAATACAAAAAAAGGATTAATAGGCAAACAAGTTGAGTCATAATGATTGATTACCTATGCTGAGTAGTGGAATTTGTGAGGCAATCAGCTCCTTAAGCTCCTCTACCAGCTCCTTATCCTCGGCGTGCTGCTCCAAGTACTCATCGGTGAGAAACGCTTCCTCGTATTTGGCAAAGCCACCCATAACAGCTGGATCGACAACGCCGTTGAGCTTCATGCTCAGCGGATTAATATGCAAGCTCTCGTCGCTTTGATGCAATATGACCAACTGTCTGATGTCCGTATTGGTCTTCTTCATAATCTCCACAGCGCGCTCCAGCGGCGATATTTTGAACGTGTGCGCATCCACGACAGGGAACCAGCGCAATATGCCAGGCAATGGGAATTGTGTTATGAGCTCCGTGCGCTCCAGCCACAGATTGCGCACATCGTCGCCACCGCCCGTGCTGTCACGGAAGGGGCGTGAGAATTGAAACTTTTGCACATTGTTGGAGGTGAAATATTTGACAATCTCATTGGAAATGATCTTCTCATTGAATTTGGCAAACGCAGCATCCATAATGGGCTCCACCTTGTTCACTTGTATATACTGCCCATCGCTGGCAGTGATGTCCTCGCCGGGCGCCTCCAGTGTTTGCATAAGCTCCGCTTGCGGATGCTGCACTAGTATGCGTGAGCAGAAATCGCTGTGGCGCTCATACTCCTTGCCACGGAATATGTAAACTTTGTTCTGCAGCAGACGCGGAAAGCCCAGACCATAGAAGCAGACGCGAAAGTATTCGGAAGTGTGACGCAGCTCCTTCAAGATCTTTTCAAAGAACAGTGCCATGCGCTTGAGCAGCTCCGCCAGCTTGATGTAATCATAGATCTCCTCCTCGTATTGCCGCGACAGCACCTTGCACATATCAATGGCGCACTCCCACTGCTTGCCCTTGTCGAAGTACTCCATGATTTCAAAGTAAAGCGCCTCCTTCAGCTCGCGATGCGTGCGGCAGTGGCCATGCCGATGGCTGCGCAGCTGCGGCGACAGCTCCTCATCGCTCCAGCGCAGCAAGTCCGTGTGCAGCTTGAGCGTAAACGCCGCCTCCGTAAAGTTCTCGAACTCCATGTGCAGCGCACACAGCTTGTAGACATAGCGTATGTACATCTCCTTGAGATCCACTTGCGAGTAGAACTGCAGCAGCGAAAAGGTGCAGGCCATGCGATTCTCCTTGCTCTCGTCCTGAATAATGCAGCGATACTCGAGCAGCTTGTCCATCAGCTTGGTTACCATGGCCACAAAGCTGGTGCCCTCCATATTGAGTGTGTTGTGCTTGGCGCAGTACTCCAGCATGATCTGCTCGAACAGCTCCTTGTACTCCGCATCACCTTTGCCTGCAATTAAACGTGAGTTAGTTGAAACTTATAAGAATGCTGCCTGCCCGTTAACTTACCCATGCCAATGAGTATGTCCAGCTTCTCAATCATGGCTGTCTTGAACTCGCAAAAGTTGCCCTTGTAGTGTGAGCTGTTGTGCTTGGTGTCGCCATAGCTTTCCATCTCCAGGCGCGAGCTGTAGTACTCGCACTGCATCATGTCAAAGAATATGGGAATCGTCTCGCGTCGCAGCTCCATCTCCGGTATCATGCTCATCTCCAGTATGGGCTCCACCAGCTGTGGCACAAACTTGGGCTTATGCTTGCCCAGCTGGAACCACATCTTGCGTATCTCTTTAGCCGTATCCTTGCGTATATCCCGATAGCGTGCAAACACTATCTGACGCTTATTATCGTTGAAGTCGTTCAGCTGCAGCGGCGACTGCACCAGGAACGCAATCGAGCACTGAAAGAAATTCGACCAGATTTGCTTGTCGAACACGGGACACAGAAAATAATCGTTGATCACCAGACTCAGCTGCTGCAGTGCACCCAATATAACAGTGTTCTGGTGCATTATCATGTCCATCCAGTCGCGTGGAAACACAGCCTTCTGATGTGGCGACACCAGCTCCTCGAACACCAGCAGTATCTCAATAACAAAGTCCTTGAGCTCGCCATGCTGATGCAAATCGTTGACAAAGTATTTATAATGCTGCGCATCCATGCGCTGCATTATCCCCAGCATAATGGCAAAGAACTGACCGACCACATCCCTATCCCGATCCAGGGCATGCGCCATTTTCATCACAGGACGCAGTAGGATAATCATTATATCGCGCACATCGTTGTGCGTGGGTCCCACATCCGGACGATAGAGCAGCTTCAATATATTGTTCATTATATTGATGCATTCGGCAATCTAAATAAGTAGTAGTTACATTAGTGGATGCTTCGATTGCTTTAAGATATTTGCATCATGTTTAATTTAGTTATCATACTTTCTCCTAGCACTTTTTGCTGCGACAGTCTCGGCTGTATTAATTCATTAAATTAAAATTAAACGTAATTAGTGTAAATTGCACACAAATGTAGCTTGTAAATTATTTAAAACACACATGGAACAACTGGCAGGGGCGGCGGTGCTGGCGGTGGCGGTGGCAACAACATCAATAACACAACTTTGCGTACATCCAAACAACAACAAAGATTCAGCATAGCGTTGCCTTAAGCTTAAACTATAGCATGTAAGGGTGGCTCGATTTGATAGCGAAAAAATGGTAAAACATAATCTATGCTAAATTCGAAGAATACTTTACATAGAAACCAAGGCTCTAAAATAAATCGATAACAAACTTGATGTTAACTAAAGAAGTTGCATCAATACATTTTAGAATTCTGCATTTTTTTTTTAAAAAAGGTCTGAACGTATCAGTTTTAATTTTAGAGCCATAGTTCGTATGAGAAATATTCTCAGTACTTTAAGTAGATTACGGATTTTGCTTTGTAAATCGACCCACCCTAATGTGTATGTGTCTGAGTGAGTGTCAAAGTTTTGTCATTTGTAAGCCAAGTGCACAAATCACCAGCGGTGAAAGCTAAACATAACAGTACTTAAAACTTATAAAATTAATATAAAATTAAATGTACATTTCATAAAGCTGATGCTTTGGGCTTTGAGCGTGCGTGTTTAGTTGGCCTGATCTGTGAATTTGTTTGTGATGTTTTTTTGTTTGTTTGGGGTTTACCTTCTTATTGGCAGACGTTTCACGTGTGTGCAGTTGGCATTTTTTCTGTCCGAGCACTTTAGCGGCTTTCGAAAGATTCTTTTCTTGCTGCAATATATCGGTTTTCGAGTCACCCTATTTTGTTTAACACAGATATTGGATTGAGGGAGTAACACAAACACAACAGAACAACGAACACAAAAATGTTTAACACACACACCCGACAAAAGATCGTGGATCGTGGTTAGATTTTTGTTTTATTTGATGGCACACATAGGAATAAAAAACATAAACGGGAAATAAATGAATGTTGAACACACATTGAGTGATCAAATTATAAAACAATGGATTAAATGCTAATCAAGAAGCCAGAAAGTAAAGTATAAGTGAGAGATAGAGAGAGAGAGCAAGTGAGCGAAAAGAGCGTGTAAAACGTTCCAGGTGGTACATACATTTATATTATATACTGTGTGTGTGTGTGTGTGTGTGTGTGTGTAGAGTGTGTGTGTGTATGCAGTGAATATATTTGTATGAACCATTTGGTCAGGTACAGTGGGGTGAATATGAATATTTGTGCGACAACATGAGCAATGGAGCAAACCCAGCTAAACTATTTTCAAATGAGAAACAAAACACTAAGCGACGACGTTGAACAGATGAGCGCTCCTAAACTAAATATTACAACATGTATTTACTTACATAATAAACGAGTAGATGTATCACATATGATTGCTATATATATATATATAGATCTAAAGTGTATAATGTTTTGCTTAAGTGCTAAACAAACATAAAGGACAAACACATAATAAACTAAATGCAAAGAAAAAAACGTAAAACGCAGACGCAGCATGCTTAAGATTAACTAACTAACTAACACATACATACATGTCTACATGCGTGTCTATATGTGCTTAGACTATAACTAATTCATACAACAATATAAACTGCAAAATTAAGACAAGCTCACAGCTCAACAACTTGAAATTCGACAAATGTTTGTTATTACAATTAAATGTTTAGCAAATGTAAATGAAAATTGTTTGTTTATGTTTGCAATGATTTGTTTTGATAGCATTTAATTAGTTACTTTAGTTCATTAGCTTTAGCTTTAGCTTTTAAATTGAATTGTGTTGAGTAATGTTTTAATTTTGCTTCTTGTCGTTTGTCGCTTGCAAGATTATATAGCATATTGCATATTATAGACAAAATCAAATTTCAAACGATGCAATATTAGATTATAAACATATAATGCGCATTTCCAAATGTATAATTAGTGGCATAAGCAAGCAAACATTGTTTGTTTGAGTTTGATGATGAGCACATACCTCCTCCTTGCTCTCCAGATGATCCTTGATGTGCTTGCAGAACACGGGCAACAGTATAGCACGACACTTGGGCATGCTAAACAGTTTCGTTTCCACAAAGTCCTTAATGCAGCCCATCTTGGATTGCGTCAAACGACGCGAAGGAAACTTTTCCAATATCTCAACAATGGAAGTGCTGCAAGCAAATCAAAATTAGCTTTAAATAGCAATTAGCATAATCAGTGAGCTTACCTCAGATGCACTTGATCAAACACCTGCATTAGATCGGTGGCTATAATGTGCAGATTCTTCAGCAGCGCTCCCTCTGACTTAAGCAAATTACTTGGACAGCCAATCATGTCGATAAACATCTTGAGCAGCTCCTGCAGCCGCGTAGCAAACTCCACATAGTCCGTATTGCAATTCATGGCAGAGTACAAAATGCGTGATCGGATAATGAACTTCATCACATAATGCAGATAGCGCGTAGTCTTGTATAAACGACGCACGGGCAGCGTCTCCTGCAGCTCGATGCCATCCACGGACTTTTCGCTGGGCGTGATGGCCTCACTTATATTTCGTTGCAGCACATCGATCAGTTTGCTGCCATAATATAAATAATTTAATGTTAATTAATGTGCGCAATGTTTGATATGTGCATATGTAACAATTATAAAATTATTCTTATTTATATGTTAAGGCTTTTAAGTAAACCTGTTCCATTGCTATCTATTGTAAATCTATTTATTGCCTAATAATTTAGTAAATGTAGAAAATAGCTATCAAAATACTAACGAATTAAAGATTATATTTTTAAATAGAAATAAATCCCTATAGATTACTATAAATGCCATCAGCAGAACATAAACTTTACTATGAAATTAACACGAAAACTTGAATGTTGTATATATTTAATCATATCTTAATATGATCAAAGATTGGCTATTGGCTTTCAAACTGTTTAGCTAACTATAAGATAAATGGCTCATATATAAAAGCAAAGAAGTTTTTGCTTTGCTTAAATGTAGGACAAAGTTTCCCGCTAGTAATTTGTACAGATTTCATTGCTCGTGTTGAAATTCTTAACAGATAAGTCTCAAATTTATCAAAATAATAAACTAAGCATTATTATAAATATCTGCAACGCTTCTTAGGGCCCTTACGTGTAGGCCAATGTGGCGGAGAAGCTATCCTTGATATAAACATCCAGCACGGTGAGAAAATGCTGATACTTCAAATCGGAGACAGTCTCAATCAGATGTATAATGCTCATAAAGACGAGCTGATCATATTTCTCTGGCTGATCATTTTCGACGAGTATGTTGAACAGCGCGTCCAGTATATCCTGCAGAAACTTGACCACCTCCTCGCCTGGCACAGTGGATAGCGCATTCAATGATTGCTCCAAAGTCTCCTTGTGCGCCGACCAGTGCAGCAAACCCAGCAGACTCACTACAAGCAACAAAGCGATATTAGTGTGTTGAATAAATGTGATATTTGATTAGGGCTTACCGCTCTGCGTTAGTTTGGTGCTGCAGAGATTCACACCTATGGTCAGCTGATCCTTGGGCAGCAGCGTTAGGCCGCTAATTGAAGGCTTGGTGCCCAGCAGCTCGGCTGTTGTGGCTGGCAGTTCCATGTAGCTGTTGGCCATGGATTTGTCATGCTTCTTGTGATCGATTTTGTAGACGGCCAGCACGTGCTGTCCTTGGGGTATGGTCGTGCCATTGGCCTGCATAAGACGCACATAGGCGAGGCCAAAGGGTTTCTCATTGCGATCCTTCTGCTCGTTGCTGCTGCGATGCTTGAGCATAAAGCGCAGATGACAAAGCTTGAACTCTTCGATGGGCACGTGTATTTTGAAGGTCTCCTGCCACTTGGGCTTGTCATCGTGATAGTAAACCACCGATTTGTACTCATCAATGGGCGGATGCCCAGCGCCAATGCTGAGCACGCCCGGCACCAGCTGCCCTTGCTCGTTGGCCACACAAACTGTCACTTCGACATTCTTCTCCGAGGTCTTGGCAATGCGCGCAAATTCGCCACTGCAAATGGTTAGATAGAGATCGTTGCGCACATCGCCGGGTAGAATCACCTCGGGAAAGCCCATTTTACGCGCCACGGGCACATTGGTGTGCACGAGACGTGGAAAGTCCTCCTTGATTTGCTTAATGTCGCCACGCAGCACTTCGACGGTGACGGCCATTTTGGAATCCAGTTTACCCAGATCCTTGTTGGCAATCATCTTGCGCAGCGTGCCATCCAGCGTGTCCTTTTCGCACATAATGAAAGGCAAGTCTAAATTGCCGCGAAAGTCGTCTGGCTTGCTTAGATAGGGCGTCAGATCCTTGCAGGCGACGCCAAAGGGACGACGCAGCATATAGTCGCTGCCATTGCTGCTGGTGGATGCATTCGAGTTAATCGACAACTGCGACTGCTTAATGTTGCTCGAGTTGCCAATGCCCATGTTCATGCTGATGCGCTTCGAGTCTGTGGTGTCCTTAATCTCCATGGCGCCAATGCGTATGGCATAGCAAACCAAATACAACTTTGATATGTTCAAATCACTGCGACTGAGATCGGTGAAGAGCACGCGATTGTTGTTGAACTGATCAATGTCACGATCGATGCCAGAGCGTGACCACTTCACCACATAATTCTCGCTGATGGGCTTGTGCGATTCGCCATCGAAGAGCGTGAAGAGCAGATCCGAATCCTCGCGGAACTTGCACACAAATGCGTTCACATGCAGCAATATATTGTGCGAGTATTTGTTCTGTATGCGCGGCGTCTCTCGCTCGCCGGACAAGCGCTAAAAGCGTAAAAGATTAATAACAATTCAAACTGAAGCCGCTGCTAAACTTACATTTGCCTTATCGATGCGCTGCATGGCATTCACATGATTCTCATAGAGCTCAGTGGTGCATATGGCATTGGTGTCCAAGATATCGCCGCTTTCATCGCGCACCACCATGTCCAGACCCAACAGCCTGTTGCCGGTGTCAATCAGCGCCGTTGCCTGCAGCTTCACCTTGCGCATCTCGTCCAGCGGCAGATTGCCAGAGATCAGCGCAGCGCGATTGTTATTCAAATTATTCATTTTGCGGCGTATCTTTTGAAAACTCGGATTTGTAGTCTGCAGCAAAATGAAATAATAATTAAATATGAAATACAAATATTGCTAAGGACTTACCAAAAAGTATTCCTTGGCTATGCCGCCCCATTCGAGCAGCACTTTGGTGATCTCCTCGACGATATCGGTGCGCTGTATGCAGTATTCGCCATTGACGATGCTGTACTCACACAGATGCACATAGCTCTTTGGGAATATGCCGCGTGTTTCCTTAGCTCTGTGAAATAAATTTAAAAATGAACATTCAAAATGTGGTCTGCATATGTTGGTGTAAATGTGAACTTAAGCTGGGCAGATATGACAAGATAAATAATAAAAAGCGGATATATGCGAGGGTTGTTTCAACAATCAAAAACTTTATTTAAAAAAAAAGTTACGACTAATATCAATTGATAATTTTTATCTATGAAAAGCAAGTAGTGAATTCACCAACACTAAGTGTAGCAGTATTGTAAATTAATTATTAATTATTTAAATTCCAGGTTCATGTTTTAAAATAAGCAACAAAGCAGTTTTCTGTTAATGAAATTCACTGGGTATTGGTATTCACCAACGTTTCACCAATGTTTCACCAATATGGCTGATAATGATTGGGGTGATTAGCCGTACTGCAGTCTAATTCTAAGCAATTTAAATTGATATGAAATTAATGCCAATTTAATAAATTTAACTTTAAACTCTATTGTTTAAACTGTGTACCAATAGTTCATCTGCTCAAGGCCTGCGACAACTTTAATGCGCACCCTCGCTTATAATTCACATAAATTTGTACTATATATATGCACAACAATATGCTTTTGACTATAGCATGACACAATTCAACATTTGTCGCTGATGAATTACCCACAAAAACCCCAAAGTGCAGCCCAACCCTCGCTAAAGTTGCCACAAGAGGCGGCTGCGGCTGCGTCTGCGTCCGATGGCTGCCATTGTTGAGTTTGTTTGTGTGGACTGTAGGCAGAGGCAGAGGCAGAGGAAGTGATCGCAAAGTGTGACACTCGCCAAACAAATGGAATGCTTTAATTTGGCTCAATTCAGCGCTTGACATGCGGGGTGGCCGCTTTAATTGCCCCGATGCCAACAGCAATAACTAAATGTAAGAAACCATCAATCAGCAGCATAGTTAAAGCTGCGGCTCTCTCTCTCTCTCTCACTCTTTTTGTTATGTTCATTCACTCGCTGACAAATTTGATTGAACTTCAAGCAGGTATTATCATTGACCTTCAATGCTCTGGCTGCCAATTGAGTTTGATAATAATAATAAACAAATGTGTCACATAATTCTCACAAATTTTCAATTTTCTAGCTTATCGGCGTTAGAAATCGTGAGAAAATTAACAATTAAAATTGATACTTGCATTATTTATAAATAAACAACAAGCGAAGCGACAGAAAATATATAAAGAAAGATTTACTGACCATAGAGGTTATCATTGAATTTCTTTTTAAATGCACGCACGCACACAAGTGCGACTTTTATCGCTGTTAAGTACTTAAGTGTATCATTGTACAGTGACTACCAGCAGTATGTGGCCACCACAATTAAACACTAATACAGTTTGACACTCGCTCTCGCTCGCTCGCTGGAAATTGTAGGCAATATTATTTACTCGGGTTATGGGTCAGTTGAAATATATAAAAAGGTCAGACTGCCAATCGTTATGTGCTTCTTCTTGATCATAACCATTGCATCTTTTGTGCTTTTGTTGTTATTTTCGTTACGATAAGGCAAACACAATCGAGTGTCCACACACACACACACAGAGACAGACAAGCAGATAAGCAACAAAAACCCATACGAAAACCCATCGTAGAACTCCCAAGAAAAGGCTCAACCCTTTCTTTTCTCTGAATTTCCATTTGACTTTGCCACATGGCTGCATCCACATGTGTGTGTGTAATTTTCTCTTCGGGATAAAATTGGGCAACTTGGCACAGATTCCAGATGCCAACAGACTTGTTAACATAAACAACATGCAAACATTGTTTTTCTTCTTGAGCTTGCCAGCTGTTTACCTGATTTATGCATAAAACATAACTCAAGCAGCACATTTCCGCTTGTTCTGAACATCATAAAATTAATGAAAAAACTGCACATAACTCTGACCAGACAGTAAATTCAATAAAAGCTTTAAAAACGTATTTCAATTAACATATAATTGGCTCATTTCTGGCATTCTTCTGCTTATTTTTTTTCTTTCGATTCGTTTCACAACAGATAACAACGAATAATAAACAACGCTATAAAATGATTATGCAGCAGCAACAGCCAGACAGACAGACAGACAGAGACGTATGGAAAATATGCACAGTGAGTGAAAGCAAAGATGGAAACGCAAGCTAATCACAGATTAAAGAGCTGATTAGCATTAAGTTTAAGTTTAAGTCAAGCTCTCCCCACTCACTTTTGCTTGTAGCCGTAGTACCAGTGAGTGGTCTCCTTGAGTATTATGACAGCATCTCCGACATCTAAATTGAGGCGATGTGGCTTGGCATCCTGGTCAAAGTTGCATTTGGCTGAAAGCAGAAAAAAAATCGGTTAGAACTAGTCAAATAAGTTAATTTATCGATTGATTAATGCCAGCTAAAATTTAATAAATATCAATAAGAGCAGAGAGTTCAGAGTTTTGTGTTTATCGATAAGATCGATATATTTAAAGAAAAGACAACCGAGTTAAGAGTGTTATGCTTATCGATAATATCGATACATCTATATATAAGCTCAAATTATAAAGACAACGAACCGAAACAAATGTAATTTGCTGAATTGCCGTTTAAAGTGACAACATATTTCAACGTTTTTGTTTTTATCAATATATAAATTCATCTATATGTAATTTATTTAATATTAAAACGACAACAGAGCGCATGGTTTTGTGTTTATCAATTATATCGATATATCAATATCGAATACTAAACGCTTAAATAGAAACTCTTCTTTATAGTTCTATGTTCTAAATTAAAGAATACTTGCTAGCAGCATTTTTTGTACTACTATTTGTTTTGTTTTGTACTACATTTGTTTATTTATTCAAACAACGTACTTAATTTGCAAACTAGTCTCGTTGAATCACCTGTCGCAGCTCAGAGGCAAATCGTAACTGAGCTAATATGAGCTGGCAAATCAGTTGCGCGCATCTAACTATTTCATTTTTGTGTTTTTGGGGTGAGGGTTATCAATTAGTCCAGCGCTAAATTTGTAATCCAGAGCATGAGCATAATTGAGATCGGAAACTGACAACTGGGAGGGGGAGGGCGACGAGTGTGATAAGCGATAAGTTGAAACTGCGGATATAGTACTACGTGAGATATATCTAATAGCGAAACTGGCTAAAGCGAAATTAAATAAACGCTGATAAAATGCTAGTTACAACAAATGACGCACTTTGTGGCACCAACACACCATTGATTGTGTTAAGGCAGCCGCCGCCGCCGCCGCTTGAGGATCGGAGACAAAGGCAGGCGCGGCACATAGACGACGACGCTTGGTGACATCGTCATCACTTCCTCGCACGATAATGAAAGCTTTTCTTCTTCGCAGTGCATGAGTTGTGTGCATGAATGTGTGTGTGTATATAGATATAATTATGCCACACAGCTGCAGGCAACGCTCTGCGCCGCCTACACATGCCACGCCTTAGGGTGCTGGCGTTGCTGCTGATGCGTCCCGGTCCAATGACCGACCAATGTGCGCTCGTTGCCGCTCTATGATGAACAAGCGAGCATAACCAACGAGAACGACCTCCACAGCATATAAAGTCACACAATAATAATAATAACAATAACAAAAGCAACAACAACAAATGCAATTACATTGAGTGCCTACAATTCGCAAAAAGGTATTTTTGTTAATGCTGCTTGTTGTTTATAGACTCTGTACAAAAAAAGTCTCAAGCAGTCTTAAGCTTCAGTTAAGATCTCAAACGAATTGAGTGAATATTGCAAACTAAAGCAGGGTACGCTATAAATTTAGTTTTTTATTATAAATTATTTATTTTTTTAATTATAATTATAATTAATACAAAATTAAGCCTAATATTTTATTTAATGTTATTAAGTTTTAAAATTTGGTCTTTTTTTCACTTCCACTTTGAGGCTTTCTGCAATTATTTTAAACGCATGCCTATTATTTGCAGTCTCTGTGGCATTATCCGATGTTGCGCTTTTATATCTCTAGCCTTTTGTTATTCTGAACTTTTGTGCGGTTTAGAGATTTTTGTCTGTGTGATCTGTGATTCAATTGCATGGAAAGTTAAGTTTAGTTGCCAGTGGGTCAATTGCAAAAAATAAATAACAGAAAAAACCAGTCGAGCATGTTTTATTTCATGCTAAGAGATCTGGTGTTGTTTAATAGCCTAAGCGCTTAGAGAGCGTAAAAATGCGCTTTAATTTATATTTATGAAATGAATGAAAATGCAGCCAGAGTGAAGACGTCAAGAAATAAAAATAAGGAAATGCTGTAAATACGATATAACTATAAATAGTATATAGGAAGCAAGGGTATACTACAATTATCTTTATGTTGCTCTAATTATGTATACACTTTAGCATAATATTTCCCAATTTGTAGTACTTTTTATAATATAAACTTGTAAAAAATATATGCAATGTTTTGTTGTCTTAATTATATTTGCCATTGTTTATTTGTTTAATGATTTATTTATAGGAAGTTGCGACACATGAAGTAGTTATCAAGTAGAGCTTGAACTTATAAAACGCAAATTGCATACAGCAAGAAATTTCCGAGAAATGTTGAATGATTCATTGATTATGATGACGACGTTGAACGTTGACACTGCTTATTGCTAACTGTTCAATCAGTCAGCGAGAACACACCTTGCTGACCAAACGAATTCGGTGCTAAGGGTTTCATTAAATTGAACTCATTTCCCTTCTGCGATAAGCAGCAGGAGGAGCCTGGACCCAGCCTAGAAAGCAAACATAATGAGTTTACCGAAGTTTGTTGGCTACCCTCCTAACGGAAATGAACATGAATAATGAAATGCATGCGCTGTGCTATAAATAAAAGAGAGCGTGAAAGCGCAAGAAGGAGAGAAAGAGAGGGAGGGAGATGGCGCAAATGCAGTCAAGTCACGGCTGAATAGTATGGGGCTTAAAAGGGTACAGCCAAGCAGTTAGTAGTTGGGCTGGCAGGCAGGTAAGCCGCCAGTCAACAGGTAGGCAGCTTTATGGCCAACTTGCATTGGGACAAATTATCCACAGCCAGCAGCCACAACAAAGTAAAAAGCGGATGCAGCCACCACCCTCAATAGCAACAGCTGGGGGCATGCAACAGGTAAACACACACAGACACATTGGCAAATATAGAACTTTACTTTGGTGGAGCGGCTGACTGACTGCTGCCTGCAAAAGTAATCACAATAAAAATAACAACGAACTGCCAGCAACAATAAGCGTGAGGCTTCGTCATCAAGACGCTAACATTAATACAAACATATACTTAAACAAACACACACACATGTAAAGAATGAGCGTGACGACGCTTGCTTGGCTCATTTCAAATTTCAGGTTTATGGAACTTTTGTAATACTCATAAGCAGCAGAGCTCACGCCTGGCCTGAGTGACATGAATGAAGCACCGACATATAACTATATACTATATATATAAATTATAATTTACAGCATATGCATGCAAAGCGGCTGCTTTAGATGCGCTCAACATTTGTTCAATTAAAATGATACACATATATATATTTTTAATTCAATTTCAAGTTCACATAGCGTCTAACAATAGCGCTCACTGTAGCTCACAATTCTCTCAGCGTTTATTCAATTTGTTGTGTTTCTAATTATTTTCTAAGCACACGCTGCTGTTCTAAGCTGTGAGCTAAGCGCTGATCTGTAGCTTCAAATACAAACAAACACACACACACACACACATTTAATGAGCAAGCGAGACGAGTTTTGAGGGTCAATTATAATGGACTCTCCACACAGAGAACAGTTAAGACGACGCAGTTTGTCTGGCTAACACACACACACACATAGAGAGAAATATATAAATGCGTATACAAATGCTCGATTGTATTCATACTCTGGCTCTAGAGATGGAAACGGGCCTCCTTTTTGATTAGGATAAAGCACAATTTATGTGATCAGACTATTTAAAGTTAATTTAGCTATATCTATGTAATATTTGTACCCTGTGGGGCGTAGCTTAACAGAAAGCAGCAGCTTAACATTAACATTGTAGCTTAACGAAAAGGAGCTTAACATAGAATAGGGGAGTTGATCATGAAGAATAGAAAAAGAGAGTCGCAATAGAGTGAATAACGTTTTGGCTAGAAATCATTGCTCTAAATACAGAAGCAGAAGAATAATAATAATAGTGAAGAGCACTGAAGATTATTTTAATATAAATTATTAAAAGCGCATACATAAGATCAATAAATTATATCATAGAATCTTAAGTCGTGAAATGTTGAAGCCTGTTTCCGATTTGTCTACACGAATTTTCAAAGAGTCCCGCCAGTCACGAATTCCAAACTTGGCCCATACCCATCTCTACTCTATCTACTACGATTCTACATTCTTCGCAAGCTATTTATGGGCGTGTGGGCTACAGAAGTTCTATTGTCATTTTTGACTTTTGCAAAACACAAATTGTATTAAGCAAAACGCATTTATACTACAGGTATGTGTGTGTGTGTGTTGAGTGTGTATGAACTCAATTCGTAGATAAGATTTTATGAAGACACATAGCAAGGCCTTCAGGGCCTTGTCTGACAGTTGCCACAGTTACAGTTACAGTTAACAAAAAAAAAATTCAAGTTTATGGCGCCGCAAGCTCGTAAAATTAAATTAGAAATACAGCACGAAAGCAATGTTGATAACAATTATTCTTACTATTATTATTGCGTAGACAAAAGGCATAAAACAAAAAAGCGCAGCGACTATAAACAATTACTTGACCCATTTGACAAAAAACATATCTAAAAAGGAAAACACAAATGGAAAAAGCAACTGAAATGTTTTTATTTTTTATGATTCTTAGACTGTGGTCAGTTTCTATATAAAGACAATGCTACTGATTCATGTGCTGAGCACAGTTTTGAACTTTAACCCTGTAATAGTAGAAGCTTGATAAACTAAAACCAGTTACAGCCGCCTTGGGGCACATTCACGCGCTTGCCGCATGACGCATGCCACCGATATTGACTGTGGGGGCGCCGCTCAAGCTCAAGCTCGAAAAACTTTCTAGTTCCAATTTCCCATTTATGCTTAATTATACGGACAAGATTGCGAATGCGGCGACAATTGAATATCAAATTGAAGCAATCTTTTTACATTTTGCTGTGTGGGGGAGAGATTGCAAAACTTACAGATCAGATTCTCTTTGGAAATTAAAAATGGATTTCAACATGACAATTGTCTGGGGATGAGCTGCACTTAAGCAGGGCGAACGAACTGTCGCTTAATTGTTTGCGGCTGAGCTTGAGTGCTTCAATTTAGGGTGTGGCACACACACACACATACATATATATTTATTGTATGTGTGTGTGTGTAGTTTTCACTAACTAAATTAAAGGCAGCAGGCACACATTTCTAGCGCTTCACTAATAAAGCTAACGAGCAGGCAAATTTTAATTAAATAGCAAAACAAAACTCAAAACTTGACTGCACACTTTTTTTTCCTCAATGCACAGCCTCATTTAATTTCAAGTTGTTGTTGCTGCTATTCAAATTTAAAAGTAGAATGCTTCACTGACTGACTGACTGACTAACTGACTGACTGCCAGCGCCTAAAGTCTGAGGGCTGCCGCATCGCCCACAGCGTTGACTCAAGTGTAAAACAGCAAAGGAGCTATGCATATGTATAAAATACACTACGGTGGGTCGACTTAATGAGTGAAACTAAATTGACACAACGGTAAAGCAAAATACAGAAAACTCGGAGCATATTTCCCATAGAAACCATGGCTCTAAAATTAAATTATTAATTATAGCACACACCCCAACTTACACATTCAGCAAAATAATGATGCATATAAAAGGAATTTTGTTCTATTTGCAGCAGCTTACGAATTTACAATCTTAAAACCCAAACGTAGTTCCCCTACAATATCAAAATGGGCATAAGAATCAGAAACAGAACTCTGATTTATTCCGAGTTTATAAGCTTAAAGTGTGTTCTTTATTATTAATCAACATATTTTAGCTTAGCCTATTATTGTTAACTTATCAAAAAGTGATTTAATACTAAGGCAATATAAAATCCCAAGCATATTTCAAAAAATTCCCCTTTAATATAAAAATGGGAATAAAGTTACTGCGATTATTATAACTTTTGAGTTCAGAACTCAGATTATCCCAAGCTTATAAACTTATAGTGTGCTATTGTTAATATTTATCTCAAAAGCAATCTAATAAAATAGGAGCATATGCCTATATGAATTGGAAAAATTAAATGTGATTCTCCATATCTTAAAGTGAGTCTCTAGGGACACCCTACTGTAGTCGCTTCTGTATGCTTTTGGGGGAGTTTGCAGGTGCAGAGACTGAAGCCAATGTACAGTGGAGTAGCAACGGCAGCTGAATGAATAATCAACACAGATGGAGGAAATAGAGAGGAGTAGCAATGTGGCATAAGAAGTGCATGCATGCCCCAATGCGTTGCAAAGGAACTTGTCACTTGCTTTGCATACAAATCCACACATCTTATCTTTAGTTTGTTGTTGTTTGCATTTATTTAGCAACAAATGCCAAATATATGTATAAAAAGCAAACAGCATTTTTTTCTATTATTTGTTTTATCAAATGTGGGACAGTGAATCGCATAAATATTTAACGCATATTTAAAATTCATATTCACATGTTGCATAATTAGTTATGTGCGTTCAACAAATGACGCTAATTAGCAATAAAATGTTTACGTTGTTAATTTAAAGCAAAGTTTATGTATTTGAACTTTTTTATAAACGCCTTTTTTGTATTATATTGATATTTGCAATTTGATTGCATTTATTTAATATTTTCGCGTTAAATATAAATTCAAATGTTTAAGCAGCGTCTTGAAAAAAGTAAAAACATTTTTCTTTTGTCATTCTTCTTTTTTTTGCGATAAGACAACACTTAAACTATAAACTGATAAGCATACTAATACTATTATCTTAACTTTATGAGTAACACACACTAACTTAAAATAATTTAATCGAAATACTTTGCCTAAGAGCAAAACAACTGTTACGCCATGTAAAGACCTCACACTTGCATGTGAGTATTTGTTTATGCACTTTTATTTGTTTATTACTTAATGAGCAAAAAAAAATAAATAAATAAATAACTCATGGCTGCTTGTAATCGAATTTCTAACATCATATCTTTTTAATAATAATGTGCACACACATAGATGGCGCAATTTTGATTAAATTTTATGACTAACCACGCCCCAAAAAAGAGGAAAGAAGAAAACACGGGCACGCAAAACGAACCTGATGAGCGGTGAAAAGTGGGTGGTGGTGGGTGGCCAAACACGCGTGAATAATAAGTGCAAACAAATTGCGGTTAACTCGATTCCGAGTACTCAACATAAGTTCACACACACACACACCCACACATACTATATATAGTCTAGTCCACTAAAATAGAAGCAGGTGATGTACATTTCCAAATCAAAAGGTCGATTAACTCATAAGTGGGCGCAAGTACATAATATTAAATTTAAGAGCTACTTAGCTAAAATAAATAACTTTGTCTAAATAAATACTATTAAATAATGTTTTTGGGGGTGTACCTATTCAAGTGAGCAGTAGCGCTTAAGTATACAGGTATGTGTGTATCTATACAAAGGTCGTAAAATTGTTCACACGTTTAGATTTAAAAATGCTATTGCTCGTTTTTCATGGTCATTGCCAATGAATAGACTGGGAATCGATGCACGGGAGATGTTTGTTCATTTGTTTGTTTGCTTATACACACACACGCACACTTACACACACTCATGCATATAAGTGTAAGCGCGAGTGTAGCGAAGCGTTAGAAAACAGGTTTACAGTTTTAAAGCGTACTCAGTAGACAGCAAATCTGTAGAGCGAAAGATATACAGATCAGGATCAGAGAGTGCAAGAGAAATCGAAAAGAGTCAAGAAGCAGCGGCGACCACATGGCCGGGCAACAGGCAAACGCAAGATGCAAGTGCAAGCGAGACAGCAGACAAACAAGAAAACTGTTGCAGCGCTCGCAGCAGGGGAACATTAAAGAAATTTCAAAAGAAGCAACAGCAAAAAATAAAGAAGAAAAAGATCAACCGAACTTTTTTCTCTCTTTTCTTTATTTTTGTTTTTGTTGCTCACCCACAGCGCTTTAATTTGTTACTTGTGGCGATTCTAAGAAAAACACTTTTGTTTATAAGCTCATACAATTTGTTTTTGTTCAATTAACACTAAACATTGCTTTGTAGTATTTTTAACTAATTTCGCACTCACCAATGCCAAATGTTTGCTTTGCATTGCAATCACTCCACACAGTCATCTTGTTGTGTTTTGCTTCTTTTTCTTCTCCTTGTTGTTGTTGTTATCATAAACTTTTACCGCAAACGCACGCATACATATGCATTCAAGCACACGTACAGCGACACACAAACACACACACGCACACAGTTACACTTTCGTTTGCGAAAAAAAGAAAACGAAATGCGACACAAGCAACACGTAGTTGGATTTTGTTCACCACATTTGCATTTTGTTTTGTAGTTTACTTTGCACAGCTAAAGGCCGACAATCAAAGGCACTAAATTAGCACACAATTAATTTCCATTGCCATTTTCTGTTGCGCACATTTTCCAAGAAACCGTTTTCCAGCATTTAAGCTAATTTTAACCGTCGTTTAAGATTTGTTGCGTTTATTTACTTTTGCGCTTAATTAATTTTACACCAACAATGCACATGCAACACGCGCGCGCACGTCCGTTCAGCTTCGCGGTTTTTTGTTTAATATAAAAAATGTTATTTTGAATGTTCAGGGCTACCAACACAAGATGGGAATAAGAACCAAAATGTAGCACGTATCATCTACAATAATAGAGCGTGCGTCAACACAAAATTGTTACAAGCTTGAGCGTGATGAGGCGAACGCCCCAAGCTGCAAGTGTCATCTACAGCAGGTTCATTTGAACTACTCAGCGAACCGAACAAATTTAAGCTTAAGACATTGTCGATCATTATTTTCAAAAATGAAATAAGAAGTTAAGTTGTCTGATCAGTTCGTAAGCAAACGAGTATAAAAACATTGACTTTACCTTATTTGAATAGAAAATAAAATATTTAAAAAATCGTTACAGCAAATGTTTTTTTCCAAACCAACATATTATTTTTAATTCAAAGTTTCCCTTAACTTACACTTGCTTTACTTTACAGTGCCTACATCGCACATTTTCTGCAGCTGCACTGCTCCTACAATATTATTGCAGATAATACTCGCAATTTGTTCAGCTAGTAGCATCTCCCTTTAACACATAGTTCGTACGAGATGGTCACCTTAAAAAAGTGCGCCACGTTTCAAACTTTCAGATAAAAATAAAAAACACATACCCAAAACGGAGAACAGAGTCAATATAATGTTGTACAAGGAGAGCAATGGCCAATGCAATGTCAATGTCAGTTAGCGAACGTCTTTGACATTGATACAATAAATACGACATGATATAGAAACAAACATTTTTGTAAATATACATTTTGGTCAATATTGTAGCTTTTATCGTTTTTCCCAGAAAAATTAACTGTTTTTGCTTCATTAAATATAAATTTATTGTTGAACAGCATTTTGATCAAGAGTAAGGCATTCATAGCAAACAGCTTTTTTGCGAGTTGCCTTTTGTCAGCGCTACCAACTCTATTGCAGACTACCGATTTGAAATCCGAAGAGCGTGTGGCGGCCGGCCGAGAGCAAATGATTTCTCTGATTGCAACACTTATGTTTGATCGTTTGACCACCACAGACATCTATTTATTATTAATTAAAAAACGCAGCGTGAGGAAAATCTGTGAAAAGTGCAAAAAACGCAGCGCGTAAAGGTAAATTTTTATAAAAACGCAACGATTGCAAATAAGTTTAGTGCGCGAACGTAAGGCGAATGTAGCGCAAATGTAAAAAAATTAGTACATTGCTGTACGCAAGAGTGTGTGTGAGTGTGCCTCTATATGGCAATGTGTGTATGTATTTTCAATCTTTCTAAAAAAAAAAAATTAAAGAAAATCTACGAAGAAAAACGCAATCAAACGGCAATTGTGTGCGTATTAAAGTGCTTTTGTGAAAAATTCTAAGCAAATTCTAACGAATATGTAATGGAACATGAATATTTACATATTTCAACTGAGCTGTTCGTGAGTGCAAGTGTGCGTGTATCACTATGTCTCTGTGAGAGTGTGTGTGTGTTGCTTTTCCTAGCTCCCCCCGCCTGCGCACTCACACAACGATATCGTAGCTGGGCAACATCTGCGCGCTCGTTACTTTACTACAAATCGGATTAAATTCTTCAGCTGCAACTGCTCCATTCTATGTATGTTGTACTCTTAGTCCCCGCAGCCCCTGCCCATGACTGACAGTTTGTTGTGTTTGTGTGTTGTTTTTGCTATTATGAGCGTGTGTGTGTGTACCTAGTCTTACGCGCATGTGTGTGTATGTAAATAATTATGCCAAAGAATGGCGTTAACTGTTTTACTCTTATTCTGCTGCACTTAACTAAGTTGCCGAAAAACAATGACAACAAAAACAAATCAGTTTACATAAGCTGTATGAGATCTATTAATATTTTATACATAAAAACATAGTTTCTATTCAAGTTGCAAATATTTGGCACAAGCAACAACAACAAGAAGAACTGTAATTAGAGGCAGAGCATAGCAGTGCAGCTGCTGTTAAAAATTCCCCCTCAATGTCAGTGTAATAATAATTTCCCAAGCAGCATACATATTTATGAACACAGTTGTAAACAGCAAACAATAATAATTTTAGCAATGTCAAACAAAAATTACATAAATACATGTACATACAATATACATACATACATATATGCATGTGTGTGTTTGTATGTTTGTATATTTCAACATTTGGCTTGACGTGCAAAATGTTTCGCCAAAGCAACGTCAAGTCAGCGACGCTGAAAATTGTTGAGATTCCATTCACATTCCAGCATGCAATTCGTAGTGGATTATGCTCTTTTATATATATGTGTGTGTGTGTGTGTGCCCTGACGTTGTTGTTGTTGTTGTTGCTGCTGCTGCTGTTGTGGGCCGTGCCGCCTGCAGGCAGCAATTGAACAGGTGAGGCGATCGTGTCTATATGTATGTGTGTAACACACACACACACGCACACACATGTGTGTGCGCAGGCTTGAGCAGGGCAATAAATACTGCATGTTGTTGTAGTTGCTGCTGCTGCTGTTGCTTTTTAAAAGTAAATGAACGATAAAAAAAAGTGACCGACCGACCAGCATGGGCCCAGGCCAAGATATTTGCAGCTAGTTTCCATGCTCTTGCTGCTGTTGTTGTTGTTTTTGCTAGCGGGGAGCGCAGTTGGGGTGGGCGGTTGTCCATTGATGGCAGCGAACGAGCCGTCAATTCCTCTCCCCCCACCCCACTCTAGTATGTTGCTGCTGCTGCTGCTGCAAGTGGCAATCGACGACGACCAACGACGAAAATGCAATTTAGCTCGTTTTTCTTGCTGCTTGCGTCAATTTTTTTTGTTCGCTCTTTTTCTTCTCTTTTGAAACACGCCTGCTGCAACTGCAATGTCTCTATGTGTGTGTGCATGTATGCGTATGTGTGTGTGTGAAAAAAGGGAAAACGAAACAGAGAGCGCAGCAGCAGCAGCCGCCGATCGCATATTGCCTTGTGGCCTCAGTTTGTATTTCTATATACACACACACACACATATGTACATATGTATGTGTGCTTGTGGGGATAAGTCGCCGAGGAATGCGCATTTTTGCAATAATAATCAGCAACTAATACTATTTTTATCTTCTGGCCAGCGAGCGAGCGACTTTGTAAGTGAGAGTGCCATAGTATGCACACACATATGTATGCATTTGTATGTGTGTGTGTGTGTGTGTGTTTGTCCCCCTCTGAGTTTTGCTACTTTGCATTTGTCTTTTTGATGGGTAATTTTTTGTAGGCCTCCTACACAAATACGTTAACAATCGAGTGTTAATTAAATAAACCATGTGATAAAAAGGAAATGTTATAAAAATATGAATGAAGCAGATTTAAATACGAATTGAAATACAACACAAATCAAATATCAATTATTTACGCATAATGTCAAAGGTTTGAGTCTATAGCTTAAGCTTGGGAAAGAACGTTCGCCTTTAAACAATAATCCTTAATAATTACATCAGATATCTAGGGGGAATACTTCAGATTTTATTCCAATTCGATTCCATTATACTTCATGCTCTTATGTCCTGGAATTGGCTCAACTTAGTTAGCTTTGATTTCCAAGCTGCTCCAGATTAGTTTGTTCCCTATGTCAATTTATTATTAATAAGCTCGACACTTAAGCCTAAAGTAAACAATTTCAAGATGCTTAACTATCAAAATTCTTAAGAATTTCTCTTCTAGTATGCGTAATAATCGTAGTAAATATTTTACAAAAATAAAATATATATTTCAATGCGGCGATTCGCCTTTCAAGCTGCCGCTCCCCGCCCACAGACAGCAAATATAATTTTTTTGGAACCCAATTAAACAATTAAGAATGCTAATAGCGTCGCAGTCAATGAGCCGCTTAAAAAAACGCATCGAATTGTCTCTCTCTCTCTCTCGCTCTCCCACTTGTTTGAATATTCATGCTATTTTCACTTGTTTGTGTTGTTAATTATTTATTGAATGTATTTATTTTGTACATATATAGAATATTTCAGTTTGTTGCTCGTGCAAAAATTAATTTGTGGTATTTGTGGAATGTGAGAATACAAAGCCCCAATTCCGCAGATACGAAGCTGGCAAGACAAAGAGAGAGGGAGAGGGAGCGAGATATGCTGGAGGCCAAACTTTGTTGACATTTGGATTTGACGCGTGTTTTTGTTTATCATCCCAAAAGTAACTTTAGTATAGATCAAGTACATAAGTATGTATCTATGTCTAAATGCGGCATTCCATAGATACAGTCAAACTAAAAAATGTGCAAAAGTCAACGAAACTAAAAATTCTCAACCTCAACTGTTGTTTTATTTGATTAAAACTTTTAAAATTCTTGGCAATTTTCTTAAATATTTAGTAAAAATTAAGCGAAATAACTTTTACAGTTTATTTTTGCACTTGGCACAATTCTGCGAATTCTTTTTTTTTTGCCATTTGTTTACAAAGTATTTCAAAGATAGCTGATAGGCTAAACACTTCCCCCCTCTGCCCCCCTGCTACTAATTTGTTTATGCGCGACATTTCCTCGAATATTATGCTCATCAGTTTACGTGACGCATTTAATTATTGCAAAGCTTCGACTGCCTGAAAATTCCAAATGTGATTAAGTCCACATTCGTTTCCATTCCCTAGAAATTGTAACAGTATTGGCTGGAGACTCTTTAGTCATTTAGCCGATTGTGCGTGGTAATCGCCACTGACTCACTACTTGGGCATGTAAATGAGCATCTCATGTTGGTCTCACTGTCGGTTCCCTCTGCATATGCTTATGTGCTTATAAGTGTGTGTCCATGTGTGTGTGTGTGCGCTAAGTTTTGTTTTTTAAAAAGTGTCATTCGGTTGCTGCTGTGTTGTCTATAAGTGAATGCTCTGCCAAAAATCAGTTTCTTTTATCAATATAAAATTATCAATTAGTGTGAGAAAATATTTTTAAAAAACAATATAAAGAAATAAGCAACGCATTAATAATGAAAATTAAAAGATCAAAATAATAGATAAATGTTTATATACAAAATTATTAGCAAACCTACTACCAACAATTAAAAACATATTAAAATAAAGCTTAACTGCTAATAGCTTTAACATTTGATCACTACGCTGATAAAACCGATTTGGTTTTAACTTTGATTAAAATTAGCTTAACTCGCTTATCTCTAAGATCAATTAGCATTTTTGATTAAATAATACAACTGTCATATACCAATATTAAATTATCATTCAATATTGAGTTAACAGTAATGAAGTTGTCAACATTCATTAGCTACTATCATTTAAATATGCCAAATACCAGCGTCTAATCAAGTCCAACGGTTTAATGTAAAAATATGTGAATTAAATCTGAATCTTAGAGATATAACTATTATAAAAAGAAATGAAAGTCTTACATAAATCAGTTTACAGTGTTTTTCAATTAAACTTTTTATATGTTATGTTATTTTTTTATAACTAATACTTTTATATTGGTATTCTGAACTCAGTTTGTCTTGATGATTATGAATATATCAACTATGGCGTATTCCCCTTTTGAAATGTTTTAAAATGTTAAAGGTTAAATGTATATATGTTATAGGGTATAAGCAAGTCATATACTCTTTTCTTATAGCAGCCATCTCTAGAGTTTTTAGTTACATTGTGTCGTTCTGTTTTTTGTGTCTATTTTCAGCAAGTTGGCGACATCGAATGTGGTATATTATTAATTAAAATTCCGTCAGGCCGTTGTGTGTACTGTGGGTTCAAATCAATTCAAATCAAAAATCAACAATATTAAATAAAAAGCAAACAACAACAAAAAAAAGAATCGTGTACAAGTGACGTCGTAAATATTGATTATAAAAATTAAAAATAAAATAGAACGCAGACCTGACAAATTTATATATACACGCCTACTTAAATCCTATATATATATTGATCGGTGAATTTATTTACATGCAAAATGAATCTTGTGGAGCATCTGCGGCAAGCAACCGCAAAACGAAAATACACATAAAAACAAATGATTAAATATACATATATACACGGGTGTGTGTGTGTGTGTGTGCATAGATAAAATTATCTGTGTACAGCAATGTTAATAATATAATGCAAATTAAGTGCCTTAACAAAAAATAAACAACAACAAACTGAAAAGCAGTAAACGTCTACAACAAAAACAAAAAATAAAAATGTATCTTTATTAAAAAACTAACAACGGCACTTGAATAGAGCCAAAATATGCAGCTAAAAGATTCGTGCACACAGACACAGACAAACGTGAAAAGTATTTATTTAAATTAAATTGTTGCTGCTGTTTGCTGAGCGCATTTTGCTCTCAAAGCAGACTAAGAGAGCGATCGAGAGAGAGAGCGCGAGAGCGAGAGCGTGGCTGTTAGTGTGTGTGGGTGGCGTGTCGAGCGTATTTTGTGATATGAGTGCTAAATATCACGGAGAGCATAAAAATGCATCCAGCGGGCGACAAAAGGGGCGGTCGCCCCAATGATAAATACACAGCGGAGGCGCTCGAGAGCATTAAACAGGATCTAACACGATTTGAAGTACAAAATAATCATAGAAATAATCAGGTAAGTTTCAAAAGCAATTATTATTTAGATAATGTTTTAATTTAATTATAAAGATTTTTTAAATGAAACAAATGCAAGCTAAATTGAGCAAAGATAAATGCAGCAATTCAATAAATATGTTAAATCGGCCTATAGCAAATTAGGTTGTTATTTAGATATTTAGAATTTATAGAATAGTTGCTCCATTTTAGAAACTGAGCATTTGTTTAAAAAAATAATGCAATAATACTATTCATATTTTATATTTTACTAAGCAAAATATTTCTCAAATATTGGGTATGTAAATATTCTATAATGTTGAATGAATATTTAAAATTGAAATGGAAATATCAAGCTTAATTAATAGCCTCATTAGTTATGAAAGCTTTTACATAAGACTGAATAGATATTGATTTTATTAATTAGTTATTTTGACATTCAATTTTATTACTAATTAGTAGCAGCAAATTTTATTAAGAAAGCAAAACGTATTTATTTCATTTATTAGCAAGAAGTTATTTTGCATAAATTTGAATGTTAATGATAAATATGCGTTGTTAACAAAAAATGTTTTTATATTTAAATAGAATATTGTTGCTTTGTATATAATTTAGTTTTTAGATTAATACTATTTGGCTGACGTATAAAAAAAGTTTAAATTCAATTTTTAAGCAATATCTAGGCCTATGCAGTTTAGTCAGCCAACAAAAGCACAGATAAGAAATTCAATAGCTTGGCGTTTGTATATGTGCACACACACACATAAATATATATATATATGTATATGTGTATTTTTTACATAAACAAGACGACCACTTAGTAAAACCAAAGAGCGCCAACTAATAAAAAATTAACAACTAGATAAAACGCATGTCGCGCACGCCACAAAAATAAAGAAGGAAGCCTAAAGAATAACAGAAAATGAAAGCAAAACAGACAACAACAATATCAATCTCAGTCAAGCGGCTGCTGCTGCTGTTGCTGCTGCGTGGGCGGCAGAGTTTAGTGACAGCGATTACCTGTTGGCACGAGTCGCTGCTCACCTGTGCAACAACAAAAGCAACAACAACAACAGCACGTAATACATCAATGTTGGCCGCAACATTTGTCACAAACTTGCTGCGTAGGCTGCTTGGCTATCAAAAAGACACAGCAGTTGGCAATTAGCCGCAGACTAAAGCAAACATTTTAAAGTTAGTTGCAGCTAAGACTGAATACAAAATTAACACTCAGAACATTTTACAAGCGATATATGTGTATGCTAAATATAAATGCAAAGGCGCTTGAAATAAAATTAATGAACTGCCAACAAAATGCAATTGACCTTCTGTTTTTGCACACACACACACACATACGCAACTGTGTGCGGCCAGCTGAGTGGGCGGATCTCTATCTGTAGCTCGCTTGTGTTCTGCCAGACAAAGTGACCAGCATATTGTACATAACTTACGTCTCCACTGCGTATGCGTTTCCATCTCTATGTATCTGTATGTGTGTGTGTGTGTGTGTGTGTATTACGCGTGTGCACGCGATCGCCCTGGATTTTATTCTGTTCAAGCATTGACGTCACAGCTGTCAAAAGTTTGCGAGGATGGCCAAGCAAAAAAGCCAAAATCAAACAAAGATCCAAATGCTGCATGCAGAGTTCTTAACATACCCTATAAATGTTGCTGTTAAGTTAACAGCGTTAAAGCAGTGAATGTTAAGCTGCTAAGCAGTCACAACTTTTAAGTCGCAATTAACATTACCAATAAATAAAATTACTTTGCTGAAATAAGTTTGTAAATATGTGAAATATTTTCAATTACTAAGCATTATAATTTCAAATAATTGAAACTTATTTCTACATTTTTTGAAACTGAAAATAATTGAAAATAATCAAAAAAATTATTTCTTTAGAATAAAAGCTTTAATATAACATTTTTCTTCAAGAAAGTTGTTAATAATTGGATTGGAAGCTTAAGATCGAAAATAATCGATATTTAACTCAACGAACCGAAAACAATTGAAATAAATAAAAATAATCTAAGTAATTTCAATTCAATACCGCATTATTTTTAAATTTTTGTTAATTATACTATATATAATTATTCATTATTTCAGCTCTACAGCTAAATTAAGCAATTAACTCTGTTTACTAATTATTGTTCAAAAAGTCATGAATACAGGGTATGTGCCAGTCAACCAACAAGAGTTCTACAACAACTTGCAAATAATCATTTATTGAAAATGTTTGCTCTTTGGTTTATCGTTTGGTGAACGCCTCGAGCAGTAAATGCAGCTTCGGCTAAAGACAAGTCGATGGTGTTTGGCTGGAAGCAGACATGCCTACTCATAAAAATGCTTAAATATGATCTGACGTGTCATTAATTTAAAGTTTATATGCCTCGTTTTTTAGCAGCGAGCTACTGTTTTGTGGGCTTTGTAAATTATGATTATGAGCGCGAATCGTTTGGCATTCCTCAGGCTAATCCCAGCTTCTGCTCCAAGCTGCTTCAAGCCAATTGCAATTTACCGGCTACGTGGTCTTCTTGGCTAATTGTATGATTCGCCTGATAATGTGGGCAGCTAATGGCAGCTAAACATTATTTTATTCATTCAAAATTCAACACTTTGAATCGACCATGTCCAGCGGTCGCTCCCACGCGCATTTGCTACCACAAAATCGCTTTTGACAATTTTGTCTATGCATAATGAATAAGCAAGCCAATACCATAAGCAACAAACACAAAAAAAAAATATAAATTAAAATTAGTTGAAAATGCTTGAACAAAGTTTCTTCTTTTACATTAGATTAACAAAGCTATAAACATGAATTTTTGTTAGCAAGCGACGCCAACGTTGTGCTAAATGCCATTATACAAATTAAAATAAATATATACAAGTCAATATACGAAATATGCATAAATAAATTAGCCCCAATACAACAATAAGCGATAACAATCAAACGAATAAATTTAAAGCGACGACTACCCACATGAATAATTTTTAATACTATTTATTGCTAGTTAAGCGCTTGAAAGTCATATAAATTTATTACTACATATGTAATCGGTTTATAAACTCTTAAAGCATAAGTATAGTAAACTACAGTTGTGGGCAAAAGTAAGCAGACACTTGTTTTAATTAGCAGAGACAGAAATATATTTAGATTCTAAGTTTTTAATATCGAATATGGACTGTAAATGAAAATGATTACATTGTTCTTTAGAATATCCACTTTGGTTATTTGTTAGTCTGTATGAACGCCTTGATCTTTGGCACTAAAGGTCCTATGCTTTGGTTTATAACATTTTATGGCATTGTTTATATTTTCCATTGAGCTAACATAGTAATAACTTCATATTAAATGCATAAATTTAAATTTAAATAAATTCGTCTGTAAATTGTTTACAAAATTCTCTTCTGAATGCAATTCTCATCCAATTGCGTTTAATCTTGTTGTTGTAGCATTTTTCTTAGGAATTTTTCACCTAAATAAATAAATTATGCATATATATAATTTTGTTTTTTCCTTTTTGGCTAAGGCAAATGGCCAAATATTAACATTGCCCAGTCGCTAATAATAACAAAAGACCAACAAAAAGGCGGTAAGCAGAATATAAATACTTGACTTCCACAATGTTTATATACACAAAGATACACACACACACACACGCATACACATACATATATACAAATTGTATCTGTGTGTCTGCTTGTCAGTTGCCAAGAATTTTGATGTATTTTATTTGGCGTAGCGCGAAATTTTGGCGTATGTATAAATAAGAAAATCCCAAGAAATATTTGAAATTTTTTACGCCCATTGGACTTGTCTGCTTTTATGGCTTTATTGCAATTAAAAGCACAATATATAAAAATAAAAATAAATATAAAGAAAGTACTTGAAATTAAATATAATTGGAATTGTAATTTGCCAGGTCTTAAAAGTTATTGCGGTCAAGGTGCCAAGACATGTATTATTTATTTCCTTTTTGCAACCGCCCACTGCCAAACTGCAGTACAAGTGGATAAGCGAAAGTGTTTTTTTTTATTTTTATTTTCTATCTTAGCCGCAAATCCAATTTATTTAATTTGCGTAGGCGCTCGCTCTTTCGCGCTCTTTCTCTCTCTTTCTGTTGTGTTTTATTTTGAGTGTGCACTCATTGGATTTTGTTAATTTGTCGTCGATTGCTTTGTGTATTTAAAAAGGCAAATTAGATAAAGACTTAGCGTCTGGCAGTCTGCTGGGGGCCACTACGTTGGGTTTCGCGTCCTTGGTTTTAATTAGCCTGAGAACGACAAATGCTCAAGAGTCGTCTACCTGGGGGGTAAAATGCAAAACTGCTGCCAGTAGCTACAGACACAGATCAAGATAAAGATATATATATAGACATATTTTATGGCAAAAATGAATAAGCAAACTTACATATGTAAAAAACAATATTTATGTTAAGTATTAAGCGCGATAAGCAAATGATAATAATCAAGACTTAAGAGCACTTAGAGTAACTGAGCTGAAGTTAAATATTAATCGCATTAATCAAATAATATAAGATGCTTATGTTTTCTCTAAAAAAAATGCTATATTTAAGTTGAACTAGCTCAAGTCAATTCACGCATCTCAAATCACGTGCGTGAGGGACTTAGTCACGTTGTCATCTCTCACTCTATGTGGATACATTTATGTGAGGATCACTCAACAAAAGCAAAAGAAGATGAAAAAAAAACGAAGAACTTTTTAAAGAATGCGTAAAACTGGTAGCAAAGGCAACAAAGTGCATCACACACACACACACACAGACACACTCAAGGTTGTGACTCTGCTTCAATCTGTCAGCCGGCGATCGCATTTGTATCTGTTCTCGCTCTCTCTCTTTTTCTCTCTCTCACATACACACACATACACACACTCTAGCGCATTTCCGACAGCCTTTTTAAACATTTCTCTTCTCTCTGTCCCTGACTTTTGGGAATTTTCTGAAACAATGGCATGAATTTGATTTCATTGCTGTACTCGCCGCTGCGTTTCTTTTGTCTTTTGTTTTAAACTCTGTTTACCACACAGTTTTGTTTTCATTTTGTATGCGCCCGCCGTTTTGTTTAGATTTTTGATCACCAACAAACATGCACACACACACACACATACAGCGCAGGAATGCTGCTCAGCCAGTGGCGTCACTTTTAAGGGGGTGTACTTGCAGTTAAAGAATTTTACAAATGCTCAATTGTTTTTCTATTGTTTATTTAAATTCTTATGGAATTTAATTTGTATTTTTTGTTTTGCTTCGACGATGTGCAATATTTTATCGGTACTTATCGGTAGTTAGAATGTATCTGAGAGTTAAATAACTAGATAGTATGTGTGGAATTTTGGCTCAAGCTGATTGATAAAATTGTGTTAGTAATATTTGTAATATTATTATTATCAGAGGCAATCATTCAAATTTTGTGCAAAATAATCAAAAAAAACTAATTTGAGTAAAATAAATTCCAAATATTTTAGTTGTTGCATTATATTTTATGATGTCAATGGACAACACTCTCAATAAATGAATTTTAAATTCTACTATATACTTAAACAATCAATGTCAATTCTAATTAACTTGGAAGTTACGAACTTCAAACCTGCGATCGTCTTAAAGCAGACGCTGAAATTATAAATAAAAATAGATCGAAAGAATGCGGCAAGTACTTTCAACTAATGAATAATAAAATTAAAAAATTATTGATCACCAGAAATCTAATCGAGAATATCATATACATATTTTATAAAGAAAGCCTTTGCAGATTTTTAGGGTCTATATCTAAAGTCATTATACTTTCATTTATTTCTTGCTTGCTTTTAATAATAATGCTTAAGTTTAAGCTTTGGCCATAAATTTCTAATGCCAATCTCCCCCCCTCTCTGTTTCTAATGCAGAATTACACACCACTGCGATACACGGCCGCCAATGGTCGCAATGAGGCGCTCGATTACCATCATGCCAAGCTGCCGCTGGAGCCGCCTGGAACGGCATCGATGTCGGCGGCGTCTCCCTCACCTGACGGTGTGCTGGTGGCGCCGCCACAGCAGCCGGTTGCCGTGGCCGTTGCACTGCCCACGGCCAACGGACACGTGCCAAAGATGATCAATGCCATGATACCGCCGAAGCTGATACGCAAGCCAAGCATTGAACGCGAGACGCCAACGCACTATCTGCGCTGCAGTCCGGCGCTGGACTCCGGCGCCGGCAGCTCACGCTCCGACAGTCCGCACTCGCATCAGCAGCTGAGCGGCCGAGCGAGCACCGGTCAGTACTCGCCCTCGCCCAGCAGCTTCAGCGATGCAGCACCGCCGGCGCCGCCACCACGCAATCCAACGGGCGTCAGCTCAGCGACGCCGCCGCCGGCTCCACCTACCAATCAGATATTCAAGCGACGCTCCCCAGCACTCAATCGCCCGGCGGCCATAACGCCCAGCGTGGTGGTTGCCAGCGCGCGCGGCACCTCGCCGGTGATTCCACAGAATAACGGCGGCATCAAGACGCCACAGCAGCTGACGCAGCAGATGAAGGCGCTCAATATGTACGCCAGCGCCAGCAGCGGCGTCGTCGTCGAGCCACCGCCGCCCTATTTGCTCAATAGCGTACAGGGTGTGGGCGTGGGCGTAAGTGTTGCCGTCGGCGTAGGCGCTCCTCCGCCCAGCTACACGGCTTCGATGCAGTCGCGCCAGTCGCCCACGCAGTCGCAGCAGTCCGACTATCGCAAATCGCCCAGCAGCGGCATCTACTCGGCCACCTCGGCGGGTTCGCCCAGTCCCATAACCGTTAGCAACAGCAGCGGCATTCTGCCCGCCGCTGCCGGCGTCGCCAGACCACAGCCGCGTGCCTACCAAGCGCGCACCCAGCAGCCCATCATCATGCAGAGCGTCAAGTCGACGCAAGTGCAGAAGCCGGTGCTGCAAACCGCCGTGGCGCCCCAATCGCCCGTCAACGCCTCCGCCAGCAACTCGCCCGTGCATGTGCTGTCCGCACCGCCCTCCTACCCACAAAAGTCACCAGCTGTGGTGCAGCAACAGCAGCAGGCCGCAGCCGCCGCACAGCAGCATGCCACGTTGCCTGTTGTGGTCGCTGGAGCGGTCAAGCCGCCGACGCCCACGACGCCGCCACTGCTGGCGGCTGCACTTAATGGAGGAGCTGTTATCACCAAAGCTGCCTGCATGGAGCCGCCTTCCTATGCCAAGAGCATGCAGGCCAAGGCAGCAACAACACCGCAGCAGCAGCAGCAGCAACAGCAGCAGCAACAACAATTGCAGCAGCAACAGGCGCAGCAACAACAGCAGCAGCAACAGTTGCATGCGCTACGCGCGCTGCAGGCGCAACAGCAACTTCAACAGCAGCAGCAGCAGCAACAGCAGCAGCAACAAAAGGTAAGTAGCCTGAACTTGGAGCTTGGAATATTTGATTTACTGTATGTGATTGCAGCAACAATTGCCTGTGAGCAGCAATGGCAATGCCGGACGCCAGTTGCCGCCACCGCCGCCTTATCAAAATGTGCGTGTCACCACGCCCGAGCTGTCGTCTGGCGGCAACAACAACAACAACAACAACAACAACTTGACTGTGGACAAGCCGCCTGTGAGCATCAACAACAACATACAGATCAGCAACAGCAATTTGGCCACCACGCCGCCCATACCGCCAGCCAAATACAATGGCGGCAATAGCGTCAGCGCCAATGGCAACAGCTCGGGCGGCAGCAATGGCTCTGCAAGTGCAGCCAGCGCTGCTGGTGCGGCCGCCGCCGCCGCTGCCTGCAAAAAGATCAAGCACGCCTCGCCCATACCCGAACGCAAGCAAATCTCCAAAGAGAAGGAGGAGGAGCGCAAGGAGTTCCGCATACGCCAGTACTCGCCGCAAGCATTCAAATTCTTCATGGAGCAGCATATTGAGAATGTGATCAAGTCGTATCGCCAGCGCACCTATCGCAAGAATCAGCTGGAGAAGGAAATGTTGAAGGTCGGACTCTCCGACGAGACGCAGATCGAGATGCGAAAGATGCTCAATCAGAAGGAGAGTAACTATATTCGCCTGAAACGCGCCAAAATGGACAAAACCATGTTCGTCAAAATCAAACCCATTGGCGTGGGTGCCTTTGGTGAGGTCACCCTGGTGCGCAAGCTGGACACCTCCAATCATTTGTATGCGATGAAGACGCTGCGCAAGGCGGACGTACTCAAGCGGAATCAGGTGGCGCATGTGAAAGCCGAACGTGATATTCTGGCCGAGGCCGATAACAATTGGGTCGTGAAGCTCTACTATAGTTTTCAGGATAAGGATAATTTATATTTCGTCATGGACTATATACCTGGTAAATATATGACCAAGCTCAAAGTAGTAGATAAGATAAAGATAAAAAACAAAATAGAAAATATCACGAGTTCTTAGCATGATCAGATTAAGTATTTCGACATATAATTAGTGTAATGTATCCCATCTTTTCTTCTTCTTCTTAATTAGAAGCAAATATAAATTTTAATGCTGCTTAGCTCTATTTGAGAGTATTGAGAAATATGTAAATATAAAATTGAGTTATAGAAAATATTACCAAGAACGTTCAAATTGTAAAAGTCTACAAATTGTTAAAGTTAAATTAAAATAATGACATTTTAATAAAACGTATTAAGAATTTCAGTTTATTAAGTTTGTCATACGTCTATGTCTATAAAAATAAACATTGCACTAATTTGTTAAAATAATTTATAAAAGCGAGAAATTATAATAGGATAGGAGGATATAGATAAAATTTGTAAGAGTATTGAAATTATCAAATGTAGTATTGGATTTCAATTAATTCCGAAATAATTGATGATATCACATACTTTGTCAATATTTTAAATGAATCTCCACACTCTTTATTAATGTAATGTATTAATATTTACAATTTCAAATCACTTGGCTTCTAACAATCAATAAGAAAAATGTTTAAACAACTTGAAGCTACTAGAAAAATATTATTTAATTTTCAAAACAGTTCAAAGCGTCGAATGTTTGAAGTAGAAGTATTTAATTTTATAAGTAGTGTCTTACTTTTATATATTGCTATTACTTACTTTCTGTTTTACTCTTTATTTCATAGGCGGTGATCTAATGTCACTATTAATCAAGCTGGGAATTTTTGAGGAACCGCTGGCTCGTTTTTACATAGCCGAAGTCACTTGTGCCGTGGACAGTGTTCATAAAATGGGTTTCATTCACAGGTGCGTACACCCAAACAGCAAATTAAAGAAGTTTTAACAAATGTCATATTCTATAGGGATATCAAGCCTGACAATATACTCATCGATCGTGACGGACATATAAAACTCACTGATTTTGGTCTCTGCACAGGCTTTAGATGGACGCACAACTCCAAGTACTACCAAGAGAACGGTAAGTAGCTAAAGCTAAACAGTTGTAAATGCATTAACATTTAATTCACTTAACCAGGCAATCACTCGCGTCAAGACTCAATGGAACCTTGGGAGGAATATTCAGAGAATGGAGCCAAGCCAACAGTGCTGGAGCGGTATATATATTTATAATTATAGCTGTTTATTTATATTAATGCCTTTTTATGTATAGCCGACGCATGCGTGATCACCAAAGAGTGCTGGCGCATTCGCTGGTCGGCACACCCAACTATATAGCGCCTGAGGTGCTGGAACGCAGCGGCTACACGCAGTTGTGCGACTACTGGAGCGTTGGCGTCATACTCTACGAGATGCTGGTGGGTCAGCCGCCGTTCTTGGCCAATAGCCCCATGGAGACGCAACAAAAGGTGCGCGCCCAACGTTTTTATAGTGTCTGTGTTTGCTTATTTGGGATTTGCTATCTTGCAGGTCATTAACTGGGAGAAGACGTTGCATATACCGTCACAAGCTCAATTATCGCGTGAGGCTACGGATCTTATACGGCGACTGTGTGCGTCGTCTGATAAGCGTCTGGGCAAGAGTGTGGATGAGGTAAAGTCGCATGACTTTTTCAAGGGCATTGACTTTGCCGATATGCGCAAGCAGAAGGCGCCGTATATACCAGAGATCAAGCATCCAACGGATACATCCAATTTCGATCCAGTTGATCCGGACAAGCTGCGCTCGAACGATTCAAATTTGAGCAGCGGCGATGATATCGACCTAAACGATAGGCCATTCCATGGATTTTTCGAATTTACCTTTAGAAGATTTTTCGATGATCGACAGCATCCGGACATGTCGGACGATCAGGTGCCGGTCTATGTCTGATCCGAACCAATGTCAATTAAAGCACACACACACACACACACACACATGCATAAATATCATTATAATCATTGTTTAGTCAAATAGTCACAAAATGTGCGCGCGCCGTTAACGGTTAACAGTGTGTTAACAGTGTGCCAACAGTACATTAACAGCGTTGCAGCAGGGCGCTGTAAAGTCCAAGCAACGGTTTTCTTTTTATAAACAAATTATTCACTTAGTGTTTTAGTTGAATTTGTTGCCAAAAAGTTGAGGCACTCAGCAATGATGTTTTAGTTTCTGGCATTATAACTGGCAAGTAGGATGAACTACATGCATATACATATATATATATATAGCATAACACATACATATTTATAAATTATATACGGTTGGTTAGAATGGGACCTAAACATATAGAACTACAAACATATATATATATATGCTTGATTGCATGAACTGAATAAATTTAAATTAAATGAGTCATAACTTTTGATTTTTTGTTAACTAAAGATCTACAATACAAGTAGTTATGTACGTTGATGAGAATGCATGAATATTACAATTTATATACACACATATATATATATATATACAATTCAACCAATTTCTGGTGCTCAAAAGCTATATACTATACTATAGACCACAGCTTATGCCTTGAATGGAGTAACAAGGTTAACTTCACTACAAAACTCATAGGAGAAGCGAATTTAACTAAGCCTAAAACAGATTTCACATACTATATACAAACTGGATCAATTTAATATATATATTGTGCTACATATGCGGCTACAACTATTTCAGCAGGCTGGATAGTGTGTTAGCCCGTTGGTGGGACAAACTACTTGAAACTTTAGATTGACAATCATTTGTGCAGAAGCTACAACCAACACTCGAGAGCTGCTCGCACACAGCATCGCACCAAGTTAGCGATATAAGCGGGTCTTATAAGCCTACAACTACAACTACAACTTCACTATATATACACACATATATATATATTATGCCCGCGGGCGTGTTATTATCTATCACTGCTCACACTCTATATATACATATATATCTTCGCATATCTAGTGCGTCGTCCCCACACACAAAGAACAAATTAAATTGTATCTATCCTATACAGTTTCTATGCATATACAATAATATTTTTTTATCATTATACGAGCAATGTTAGACCTTACTTGTTGAATGCCAAATGAAATTTGTTTTTTTTATAATATTCAACAGAGCATCTATATATATATATATAGTTAAAGTTTAAACAATTATATTATACTTTCTACAATTACATAAACATATTCATATACATAAAAGGAGTTGTAAAAAATTTGAAATCTTAGTTTTACATATGCAATACTTTGTTAGTCCTAAGATGTTTTATAGTTTATAACTGGCTAACAATAATTTAGTGTAATTTTTTTTTATATTTAAGCCAAACTATGTAATTTCTTTGTTTTCTGTAAGTTTGTTGCGAGTGCGATCGATTCGAAACACTTTAATTAGCAAACGTTTTTCTTGTTGAATGTGCAAGAGAACGCACACACACACAAACAAATAATTTAAACAATTAACAGCTAATTATTGAACACATCTGCGCGTGCCTAATTTACAATAACAAATAAATAAATTGAAATGGAACTACAAGTGTGTTCTTTATTCTTAACGGGACATTCTCGAATAGAAATTTGAACAGTTTAATATTTGTTCATAAGGATTAAATAATTCTATCAATTCAATCCTGTAAATTTGTATATACTAAATTGTACGAATAATTTATTAATAATGTTATTAAGTGCTGCATCTAGTTTGAGGAGTTGCTAAGAATCAAACTAAGGCTTAGTTAGCTAATTAGTTTATACATCAGCAGCCAATGGTTGTTTGTTTGTATATTAGCAAAAAATGTTTTGTTTATATATTTTTTAGACAAAGCTTGAACAACGCAGCCTTTTGTTATTGATGTAACAGCCTTTTATTATTGATGTAACAATATTTACAAAAAGCGTTGGCTGCATTTTTGCCATAATTCTCTTAAAAATCATCCGATTCTTAAATGTTTTGCTGTGTTTGCTTGTATTGATACTAAAAACCAGCTGATTTATTACATTACAACATTAGAATTTTACGAAATTTGAATGAAATTTAATTTAGATACATCTCACGAGTCTAACAAGACATGAAACTCTGAAATCGGACACCATTTTGCGGAGTTAGAGCTTATCAAAGCTTTATATTTTTCAGAAAGATGTCACTTTGTTTACTATTTTGTTCATAACTACGCCAAATAATTTTTATATCATACATATTTATGCTAATTTTAATTGTGCTTTCCACGCCAACATAAGGACGTATAAAACATTTGTATCGAATTTTTTTAGCTGAGTTAAGGCGTCGCAAAGTTTGAATTTAAACAAAAAATTGCTGTGCATCATTTGTTTTATTGCCATAACTTTGTCAAAACAATTTTTATTGATCGAACACAACAGCATATGTTTATATACAATCACATTAGTGAGTAAAGCTGAAAAACGCTTCAGTTCGATTTTTTTTGGCTGAGATATAACTTCTCAAAGTTAGAAAGTGGTAAGAAATGAAGATGGCATCATTTTCGCAAAAATTGTAACATCACGTTTTTTGCCAAAATATCGAAAATTTTAAAACTTCCAAATTTGAATGCAGTTTTGTGCTCATGGATCTTACGAGTATAAAGAGGTATGAAACTCTGAAATCGAGCAACATTTTGCTAAGTTAAAGCTTATAATGTTCTCAGAAAGTTGCATTGTTTGTTTACTCTTTTGTTAATAACTTCACCAAATAATTTTTAGAGCATACAATTTTATACACATTTGAATTGTATTTGTAACCCAAACATAGAATGGTATAAACAGTTCAATCGGATTATTTTCGCGGAGTTACAGACGCTTAAAGTTTGAGTAAGGCAAGTGTTTGGCATTGATGTAACTTCCATTTGTTATTGATGTAACTCTATTTGGTATCTCTAGCTTTGAGTTCGTATTGATTACAGAGAAAGACAGACTGAAAGGCATGGATTAGTCAACTCTGTTTGTCTTGCTGATCAAGAATATATATCTTAGGGCATGTCCCACACCTTCTGCCTTTAATCGAAATTCTCACCTCTGTAAATTTGTGTTGTTCCTGCTCGAAGAACTCAACAATTGAAAGAAAACATTTGGTTATTTAAATTTTTAATAGTTTGTTTTTTATTTTCACATTGTAAATTGTAATAATTATAATAATTTTGTAAATTTATCAAGACAAAAATTTGTGTTTTGTTTTATTCATTTGCTTATTTTGATTAAAATACATATAGCGTAATATTTTGAAATATAAGTTATTTTAATTGTTGTTTATTTGTTGTTTTGGTTTTGCTTGTTTTATTTTATAGTTTTTTGTCGTTTATGTGTATTTGTAACATTTGATGCCGGTTTAAGGATAAAACTAAGAGTAATGCAAAAATCATGACATGAAAACATAAAACAAATAATACATGCACACATATATACTGTATATTTATATGTGTGTGCGATCTTAAGTATTATAGTACATTTCTCAAGTTTATTTACATGAAAAAGTGTGTGACGACGAGCAAACTTGAACAAAAAGTTATAAAAGTATGTGTGGGAGCTTAAGATAGCTTAATCCAACTTTAGATTTAAATAACTAACAAGTGCGGTTGTATGTGTGTATGTGTGTGTGTATTTATGTCATATAAGGCCCTAGAGTGCAAATATATTATCGCTGGCATTAGATCCATCACAATCAAAAATATTTGCGCTTAAACATTAATTATTTAGTTTCGTAAGTTAACATTAATAAAGACTTTCGTCCGCTTGCTTTAACTAGTCTAAGTATCAATTAATTAATTCAATTTATGCTAAACGAGTGCTGGCTGTATGTTTTTTACTTTTTTTTAATTATAACAGTTGGCGTGTATTTTTAGTTTTTCTTTTTGGATTCTCTAGCTTGTGAAATAATTTACAAAATATATATATTATATATCGAGTTGGGTTCTTTAAAATACAAATATATATATATATATCGATGTATGTATATATAAAAATTAATTAAGTAATAAATGCATGTTGTTGTTGTTGAATTTTAACAAACAAATATGTTATTAAAATAAAAATAATAATAACAGCTTGTAGTATATACTTATGTATGCATGTGTGTGTGTCGGTTTTTGTTTTTAGACATATCATAATATAAACATTACAAATTATCATATTCGTTGTTGTGGAAACCTTTTTTCTGTTCTCTGTTTAGCATATTTTGCCTCTCTGTGTATTTATTGTTAAATTAGCAGTGAAGTGAATTTAATTGCAGCAAAAACTTGAACGCATGCTTAGTAATTTATTGTCCTTTTAAACATTAATTGTACGTTAATGTTGCGAGTGTGTGTGTGTGTGTGTTAGATATATATATTTTTTATAAATATGCACATTGAAAATTTGCTAAGAATTTTGGTTTAGAGACATTTTGCAGTTGTTATGTTATGTAGCTTAAATTTATGTTTTCTTTATTTAGAACTATAACTACGCATAGTGTTTGCTTTAAGTAATTAATTGTTAAATAATGTTTAATAAGGCCAAATTAAGTTTTCTTTACGCATTAACATTATGTTTTAGATTTGTAATATTAATTATAAACATTAGCTTTTGAATTTTGTGCTCTAAATACGCTTAGCACATTTACAAAGAATTTGTAACGTTTTTTCTTTCGTTTTTGTTTTTTATAGTTTTAGCTTTGATGCATGCTGAAGTAGCCGAAGGTATAAATGCATAGGGCGTGGCACCTTCTGGTGGGCGCAACTCTAGCAAAAATGGAATGATCGTATAGGTGTTTTCTTTAAGTGTTTTCATTGCAATAATTTTGCTTTTACGTACAAATATAATACAAAAATAAAATTAAATTAAAAGAAACGAGCGCAAACGAATTTCTTTCTTGTTTAAGCTTAAAACGCGCAGCAAGCGGTGGGTTTTTGTTTTTTTGTTTATAGTTTAACAAAAGTGCGGGATTGAGTTTTAATTTTAATGAGTTTCGCTTTTCTTTACAATGAGTTTAATACAAATTGGCTGTTTGTTTAATACTTTGGCATTGGTGTTTTTTTTTCATATTGTCAAGTTAATGTTGGCTGTTGGTCCTAGAAGTGTTTTCTCTGTTTTGTTGGAGAGTGTTAACCCAGCCTGCTAGCAGGCAGTTTGATTGATTTCGAACTTAGGCATAAACAAAATAATATTATGTGATATTTTATTCACAAATAAATTTGAAAATTTGAAAGCTTTTGAGTATTTCGCAGCACTTGGTACTGGCACTTGTAGCTCTTAACTTAATAATTAACCATAAAAAATATAATGAAAAACGAGTTATAAAAGAATACTAAAAATAATAATAAATTCGCTCAAACGAAAGGTTTCACTTTGCATAAATATATATATGTATATATATATGGTATATGGCTATAAAAAATATTTCAACTGCTTTCTAAACAAAAAGATTGTGTGTGAGTGTGTGTGTGTGGATAACAGGCTAACGCTCTCTCCATATCTCTTTGTTAACTTGTTTTTGTTTTTGTGTTCCTGCACAAATTTGAGATTTTTTAGTTCGACAATTGGCAATTTGTTGCTCTTGCATTTAAGTACAGCAATTAAGTGCACTGTTTAGTTAGTTAGTTGGACCTATGTTAACTGGCGCGCATTCAGCTGCAGCATTTTGGCATTGAAGTAATCGAAGGCGTGCCCGCCCTGGGCGGACGGCACAGCAGTGGGCGGCGTAGTGAAGCGTTCGCTGTGCAGCGCATGCGGCGGCGGCGGCGCCAACAATCCCGCATGATGATGATGATGCAGTGGCCAAGACGGTGCTCCATTTGCTGGCACATATAGAGCTGGTGGTGGTGGCAAAATGTTGCTACGTTGGCTGTGTGGCGGTGGTGGTAGCATGACGCCAGCGCTGGGCCAAGGCAGACGCGGCTGGAAGCGCATGTTGGCCAATTGTTGTTGATAGCTGCTCGCTCCATTGTTGTTGTTGTTGTTGCTGTTGTTGTGTTGCTGATTGTTGTTGCTTCTGGCTGTGTTGGCGCCACGCCGCGCACGCGTTGTGGGCGTGGCATTGTTGGCTGTGATGCAGGTGGGCGGCACTGAGGTGTCGCTTACCTATTCCCTGTAGGGCTTGCAGTACGAGTAACGGTGGTTCATGTGCTGACTGTAGCTGCCCGAGTGGGAGAAGCGCTTCAGGCACTTGGAGCACTGAAATGGCTTCTCGCCCGAATGCAGACGCTTGTGCTCCGTCAGGTGATGCTTGTGCTTGAAGGCCTTGGGGCAGTCCATGCACTGATACGGACGTTGACCTGCAAATTCGATAAATTAAAATCGATTTATGGCAATCAAAGTGTATTTGCTAGTCGGATTGCTTACCGGAATGCTCGTATTTGTGACGCGCCAGCGAGCTCTGCTTGGCGAACGCCTTGTCGCATTGATCGCATACGAAGGGCAGATCGGGATCGCCAGCATGTCCATGCGTTTCGGCCTTGACGCGCTTCGGCTTGGGCGGCAGCAATCCACCCGCGGCGGCGGCAGCAGCTAGCATGTAATCATCCTCATGCGAGATGCGCAGGTCATCGTCGCGCCAGGAGCGCTTCTCCGAGCCGGCGGGACTCAGACTGTTGCCACGAAAGTCGGGCAGCTTAATACTGTTCATGAGCGGATTGGGCAGCGGCATGAGCGCCTCCATGGGCAGATTGGGCATCATGTAGTTGCCCAGGTGTGGAAACAGCTGTGGGCGTGGCGCAGCATCATGCAAACTGGGCGGCGAGTTGGGCGCAAAGTAGAGCGCAGCGGCAGCTGCTGCTGCCGCATTTTGCTGCAAGGTGACATTGCTGGCCGCGCTGGCCGAGCAGGGTGAGAGCGATGCTGGCGACATGGACGCCGAGCTGCAGAGCTTGCGACTCAAGTTGATGGCCATTTCATGTGGCAGCTCCACAACGGGCGCTGCTGCCGCCTGCTGTGGCGCCAGCCCATAAACGGGCGAAGCATCGCGCTTGACTGACAAATCCAGCGGCTGATCATCGCCAGCATTGCGTGGCGTCGCTGAGTCGGCACTGCCTGCAAAGCTTTGCATTTTACGCTCACGCGAGCGATTGTTTTGGAACCAAACCTGCACCACACGCGCGTCCAGCTGCAGGCGCGCGGCAATCAAACGAAACTCATCGCGACTGGGACGCGGATTGTGTGCATAGTGCTGCTTCAGCTGCTGCTGCTGCTCCTCGTTAATGGCGGTGCGCACGCGCACTTTGCGCTCGCCACTGTCGCTGCCCGTGTTGTAATCCTGACGCGGCTCCTCCAGCTCCTCCTCATCATCATCTAGCTCGCTGGCAAAGCTGGAGTGTTGTTGTTGTTGCTGCTGTTGCTGGTACTGCTGCTCCAGCTCCTCTTTGATCAGACCACAGAGCACTTTCTCGTGCTGCACCAGCTCGGTTTGATGATTGAATGTCTTGGCGCAGCGACTGCAGCGCAGCTCCGACTCAAAGGCTTCTTGGTCAGCAGCAGGCGTTGGCTCCAGCTCTGGCTCGGCTTCGTGTTCGTCCTGCTGCTGCTGCTGCTCTGCCTCTTGCTTGATGCACTTGGGTGACTCGGGCGCAGGTGTAGGCTCGCGACTGTGCTCTTGCTTAATGCTGGCTTCAAGTTCAGTTGTGGCTTGCGCTTCAGGCGTGGCTGGCGCCTTTGGCTGCGACGGCTCCAAGTCCATAACCAGCTTTGGTGTTTCTGCGCGCTCCAGCTCCTGCTTGTGCGGCAGCTGCAGCTCATGCTGTTGCTGCTGTTGGTGCTGCTGCTGCTGCTGTCCCACTGTCAGCTCCAGCAGTCGCTGGAAGCTGTAGGAATGCATGCGTGGATCCATAAAGGGAAAGGCCAGCAGCGCTGCATTCATGGCCGTATAGTTGGGATAAAAGGGCGTGGCTGCATTAGCCGCTGCTGCTGCCGCCGCTGCATTTGCATCGCCAGCGAAATAATTCATTGCATGCTGCGGCGGCGGCGGCTGTGGCGCCACCTGCTCGGGCAGCTTGCAGACACGTTGCTGCTGCTGCTGCTGTTGCTGCTGCGTGGGCGAGCGTGCGGCACTCGCATTCTTGTCCAGCGTCTTGAGCATTTGGCGACTGCTGTTGAGCTTCAGGCCCATGCTGATGCACTTCTTCGAAGTCATGTGGGAGCTGAAGCTGCCGGAGTGCGAGAAGCGCTTGCCGCAGTTGTCGCAGCCGAAGGGCTTCTCGCCGGAATGGATGCGCACGTGCTCCTTCAGGTGATGCTTGAACTTGAACGCCTTGTCGCATTGATTGCATTTGAATTTGCGCAGCAGTGCGGACTCATCATGGCTGATCATGTGACGCTGCAGGCGATAAACATTGGCAAAGGCCTTGTGGCAAATTTTACATGTCTGCAAATAAAAAGATTAAATATTTATTAATTCGTTTTGCGCTCTTAATTGAAAAGCGCTGCTCACTTGCTCTGCTGTTTTGTTGCTCTCTCGCTCGCACAGCGGCTGCTGCCAACGAAAAACCAACGCGCTCATTTCTTATTTTACGCACACATAACAAGCAGACACACACATACAGGTAATAAAATTTGCTTAAAACAAGTAAACTTGCGTATGTTTATTTATTTGTGTTTAATGTTTGTTATACAGCCGCCAAGTTTGTTAAACTGCCGCTTCGCGTTAGCGCAAAAACCAAAACACACAACCACAAAGCAAAAGCAAAAAGCACAAAAAATGAATTAAATTCATTTCAAGTCTTGCATCGTTAAATTGCCGCCGCCCTTTTGTTGTTGTTGTTGCTTTTGGCAAACAGTTTCAAAGCGTTTTTAATCTAACCGTTTCATTTATTTTAAACACTAAATAAACAACGCAATTTAACAAGCGCAGCGCTCAGCGCACAACTTGAAATGTGTGTAAAGCAACTAACGCAACTAACGGAGAAGCAGTTGCTAAAAAGGACAGCCAAAAATTTGAAGACTTCTGCATATCAGTGAGCTTTTAACTGCGATACGCGCTATTAATCGATCGACATACACAAAGATCAATCGAAATTGTTGCGTGTTGCGACAAAGCGCCAAATAAACAATGTTGCGAGCATAAACAATAACAAAAGACAACAACAACAAAGTGAAAACTCGTATCAAATCAAATAAAACTGTTTCAACAGCTGATGCTAATCAACGCGTTGCGCTTTGTTTTGTTTGGCAACAAATTGAACGCCTCACATATCGAAATGCAAGTGGGAGAAAAGGTGCGCGCAATGAAATGACGGACAAGTCTTACAATAACAGCCCCGGAGAGGTGGTAGGCGTCGCTCCACTTAGCTGGCGTGCTGAATGATTTCCAGGCACTTTCACTTCGGCCCCCAACAGCTGCTAACACGTGTTGTAAGCAATTGATTCCCGATCCCCCCACCCCACTACGTTATGGCTGTTTACATTGCTGCCGTTGAACTTTCGCTTGTTGTTAAAGCAATGCACAACACCTCAGCAAATTCTTAATACATACATGCACCTATACATATACATAGTGAATAATAAATACGCATATTGTTGCTGTAAAGTTCATGACATTCTACGTTTATCAACAAGCAATTTTTAATGTGTATGCGTTTAATGCGCCATAAAGCTGTCTGCTATATAACCTGCTCTCTTTACGTTCAATAATTAATTATGAATATGTGCGTATGCATGTGTTGGTCACTGTTATCACAACTAAACTTCTTTTGCTCTTCATGCTAATTAGTTTGTACATTAACGTTTGACAATCTGTTTATTTGTACAGCAAGTGGAGGAAATAATACAAAATACGCCCAATAATTGCGCTCATAAAAAGCGTGGCCAGTTTTTTTTTTTTGGGCCTAATTTGTTTGCTTAGCACAGCCGTTAGGCAATTTGTTTTTTTTTCTTCAACTACAATTTGGGAATTTCTTTTGAGTAATTTTGTGGGCGCCGGCTGGCACACTGGATGAATGAAACGGAACATAAATTTCCGCTTCCGTTCAGCTTATGAGTGTCTGCTTAGGGGCCGAACACATGTATGCAAACATAATTCATGTTGTTTTACCTGTTTGAAATATTTTATAATATTGATTTATGTATGGCCTGCGCTGACGTCATGCTTAACAGTCGCCATTTGCAGGTGAATACGTATGGAAAAGAGACAGCAAGCGAGAGAGAGAGCGAGTGCGAGCGTAAGCTGTAAACAAGTTTTAACATGCGCTCAGCAACAGCACAACAGCCATGGCTACCTGTTGCTCTCTTTGAAAATACCTTGTAAAACCGGTTATCGCTTTTGCTCTCTCACGCGCGCGTTCTCTCTCGCTCTGTTGCTCCACCACTGTAAGCCATTTAAACAGTCGTCGCTGTAAATACGCCCACCTCTCCACCTCTGATTAAGCGAACACAGCACTGAGTGTGAGTGTGAGAGTGCGGGGCATTAACTCGCATACGCTGTTGTTATTTTTATTGTTATCAATTAAATGTTAAGTAAAATGGCAGTCACATACATACACACACACACACGCAATTTATTTTCATAAAGGTAAACTATTGTTATGTGTATGCGTCAGTATGATTCTTATGCATTTTATTAGCGTTGCTCATGCGCTGCGAGCGGAAGCAGCAATTGAGACTACCTTTAATAATGGCATTGCCCCATGAAGATGCCAACAACAGCAGCAACTGATTGTGATGAGTCAAGTGTCTGACTACATACATATGCACAAACATATGTGTGTGTGTTTCAAGCTTATAGCACACAGCTTTTAACACGTGTGCTTGCTCTTAAGCTGCTCTTTAACATAGGTCGCGACATTAGCATAACAGATCAATGTTAAATGTATAACGTGCGTCAGTGGTTTGTGTGTGTGCCTAATTAATAATATTTCAAGTGAATTTTTATACAGTATGGCTGCCAATTAAAAGCAACGCATACCTTAAGTCATCATTTGCTTGAAATTTACAATGATGTCATTAAAACACGAGGCAGCAAAAACACACGGGCGCACACTTTTAAATTTACAGCTGGTGTAGCCTTCATCGAGTATTGCTTATCAGTTTTCCATTTGTTATCAACGCACAAGGCCTCAAATGAAAATAAAATTTTTAAGTGGCAAGCGCATTTTATTTTATGCGGCGGCGACCACACAGCAGCTTCAAAGCACAAATCAAGCTAAACGATGCTGACAAAGAAGAGAGAGAGAGAGAGAGAGAGAGAGAGCGAAAGTGAAAGAGAGTGAGCGTGGCTACGATCAGCGTCCAGCAAGTGAGTCCGGCAACGTTAATTGCAGCAGACAGAAAGCCTTTTGCTATAATTATAACGCAACGTAGGTGGGCGCCAGGCCAACAGAGACGCGTAGACAGACACAACTGAAGAGACGAAGAGAGGCAGAGTGGAAGAGTGGAAGAGCGAGCAGCCGAACAGCAGAGGCTGTGACAAGTGTACTAATAGAGAAATTAAGTCAAAGCAAATGTGTGTACAAACACAGACACCGCTAATTTGTGAAAGTATTTCACGAAAAACGCTTTATTCATTGAGTGACATGAGAATTTGGCCATAATAGAGCGCATAATTAGCTGTTAAGCTTGTCGGTGAGCACATTTCGGTTGGGGTGGGGTTGGGGTTGGGTGTAGGGGCAGCTACGACAATAAGCTTTCAAAAGTGACATGTTCAAAAGCATTGTTGGATTCAATTCTCTACGCCTGTTTTACGAAATTGACAAAATGCTCTTGCCAGCATGGAAATATATATAAATACACACACACACACAGGCACACACATACATATAAAAACGCACCTGTCGCCTGACGAAACGCGTAAACAAAAATAACAACAAGCGACATGCTCAAGTTGTTGATCTTATTTTTGAGGTCAGTCTAAACAAAAAAAAGCGAAACTCAAAGCAAAAAAATGTTGAAGAAAAAAGCGCAAAGAAACCAAAAGATTATTAACGACGCCGCATGAAAATTGTTTAGCAAACGAGACGCGTTTCTTTTAATAAAATAATATAATGTCTAACTGCTTTATGGCAAACTGCGACCCAATTTTTGGTCGAATGCGTATTTCTTATCTTCTGTGGCAGCTGCTCGTAGTATATAAAAAATATACATATGTATTATATATACTTATAAGGTTGCGTCTGATTAGAGCAATGAATGAATTTCCAGTTAGAATTGACGTATACCTTCGAAACGAAACGAAAACACATAAATTAGAGAGATAGTCGGGATCGGAATGGGGATAGTACCTCTCGACTAGCTTGACTGGTAAATCAGCACACGTTGTGCGCTCTTGGTGTGCGGGTTATCGTTATCGAAAGTGCTTTGAATAGGTACAATAAGCGGGTTTTTGAACTCGTTTGATAAGCGCAGATTAACAGAATAGAGGTGCGGCTTACAGATAAGCCCCTACCCTATACACACGTCGTTGTTTTTCAATTGTAAACTGAAGTATTGAATCAGAAAAATCAACAGATCCGGCATAAGAATCCATTTTGTTGCAGATTAACCAAAATTCATTGTCTGTGAAAATTTGCTGCTCATTTATTCTTAAGGTCTCTGGTGACATTTTCGCCGGCTGTTTGTTTTCAATTTTCAGTGAAAATGAATTTCTTTGGTTTCTTGAAAATTGATTAACAGGAAAACACTTTTAAGCGCTGTGGTTTAATGGCAATTTATTTGGACTGCCGCATATTTCAATATTTTCAATGGCGCATTGCAAGTTAATAAAAGCGCATGAGAAACTGAAGATTCACAATATTAATTTGTTAACAGCAACAGCAGCAGCAGCAATAAAAGAAAGCGAAGAGACAAGCGGAAACTCGTTGAAAATTCATGTTGCTTGGGCTGCCAACGCACGACAAATCAAATTTAATTGTTTATAAATAAAACGTTTTGCTCAATGATGCGTGGGGGACTGCGGACTGGGCCACCAACTATATATGAAAATCTCGCCTAAACATGCGAAATTAGTTTGGGGTATTAGGAAAACATAAATTAGGCGCCGCCGCAAAATAAATTTCATTTATAACTTGCGATGAAAGGCGTAGCAAACAGCAAATATATTTCAAATCAAGCTAATAACTCAAGCTGCAACTTTATTAAAAGCAGTTAGTGAGAGAGTGAAAGAGACTCGACCGCATAATAAACGTCACACAATGCAACTGAAGTGAAAGAGCCCAAGGGAGTTGCTGGAGTTGCAAAGGAAATGCCATGTGAGAAAATTTCTTCGAGGGAGGCACACACATAATTTATGATGCTCACGGTGAAAGTTGATCCAAGTGCTCGCGGGACTTGAACGAAGAAGAAAAAATATTATAAGGCAAATCAGCAGTGGGAAAGGTGGAAAATGACTTTGGGGAAATGCGTTGGCATGTGTGCTCTTAAAAAATGGGCAGGTGCTAGCTGCAGGCAAAGATGCTTGGCATTTTTTTCTATTTATAAACAATGTAATAAAAGAATGTTAATGTCATTAGCTGAGCTGAGGTTAAGACGAAATTTGAAACGCGTATGAAAACTTTTTTATAATTTATAGCACAACTAATTTAGTTTTAGTCAATTGAAAGCTGCTCATAATAAATTGTTGAACAAATTGCGCGCTAGTTATAAATTTTGATTATTTTTTTTTTTTAGCAAAAGCGGCGCGTCGAAAAGTTTATTTAATTTGTTTGCTTTAATTGCAAATAATTTTTAAACTTTGGCTCGTGTGTTCGCCGGTCAGCGAAACACATAAAAATACATTTAAACGTGGTCAAGGGGGCACATTGTGGGGTCAGCGGAGTAAATAAATTGCTATTAATTTTTCAACTCTCGCAACTCGTCAAGTGGCGAAACGGCGCCGAGACAATGATGCCAAACAGCCAGGACACGCAGCGGGCAGTGGGCAGCGGGGTTGGGGGGCTGGGGGTTATACACCTAAAGTGCATATAATTTTTCAATTTGAATTGTTGCCGCTGTGTGCAGACGGTTGACTGTTGGCTCCGCAAAAAAGGTGGCTCGACCTCAAATGAATTGTGGCCAAAAAGTTGCGACTGCTTTTTTCGTATGCGCGCAGTTAAGCAAATATTTAATTGCTGCACTTTTTTCAGTGTTCAGTGTGTTCAGTGCTCAGTTGCTGGTGCTGAAAGTTTTGTTTGGTTGTTGCAACATGCTGAAGTTTGAGCCATAATTTATGTGCTGCCAAGGCTTGATGTTAATGATGTTGACCTTTCGCCATTGCAAGCGTATATATAATGTATGCATGTGTGTGTGCGTGTGCTTGTGTGTGTCTGCGGCCAATTTAAAATGGATTTTCAATAGCAACAATAAACACACGTTGCCTACTTTTATGCGCGTGATTTTCATAATGAGCAATTTGTTGCGCTGTTTGTTGTTGCTGTTATTGCATTTCAGGCATAATTAATTGTTTTCACACATAATAATTTAAAACGCTTATAGTACACGTGTAAAGCGCGCATTAAATAAACACAGTGGCCATCAATAATAAGTAAATATGACTATAGTTGACCAATGGCGCATCGCGCATTGGCCTGTTGCCATTTGTCGCATTTGGTGCACATGTTTCAATGTTTAAATGTCATTAACAAAGCCGTAAATTATGTGTGCACATATACATACAAAGCCACGCCTCAAGTGGGCGGCAAAACTCCACTGATTGCTGTTGTGAGTTGTTCGTTTTTTATCAAAGTTGCAGCAGCAGCAGCCATATGAAGCTTAATGCAAATATTAATAAACTTCAAAGCAAGTCATAATGTTGACAGTGGTACAAACTAGCTGCAGCAATAATAAACTAAATAATGCATGTTGTTGCATCATAGTCAAAAATATGTTTTAATAATATTGCAATTGAAAATAAAATTTTGTTGTTTATAACATTTTTTTGATATTATTTTTAACCACTGTAGCTTAGCTTTGATATGCGGAGCAAACTTTTTCATTTCGTTGGCGCTTGTCGGCCCAAAAAAAAAAGCGAAAAAAAAGCTAAACTAGCCATATGAATTTATGGACGCGCATTAAATGGGCAACGCTTTGGTGAAATGCAACAAAATTATAATTTATGTGGCTTTAATAGCCCAAGGTGTATGCTCACACACACGCACACACACACGCACACACACACGAGTGCGCTTATCGTTCAGTGTATATAGGGTAGGCCATTTTTTTAGTGCGTGTATTTCTTTTGCTTTTTATGACGAGTGAGTAGGGTAAGGGTAAGGGCAAGTGTAAGTACATAAGTGTTAGTATGTCTTATCAGCTGGCTGCCTGTAGCAACATTTATTTTAATGCCTTATCACATGACCAGACGAGCGAAGAGACGCAGCAAAGAAACAAAAACAACTGCACAATTGGGAGTTACGAGCAAAGACTGACAGGCCAAATGTAAGATTCTATATATGTGTGTGTTCGTGTGTGTGTGTGTGTGTGTGCTGAGACTTTATGATAGGCTGCGACATTGGCTGTCTCGCTCTTGCAGCTTACCTACTTCTATTTCTTTGGCTACAGTCAATGCTCCCCTGATAATACTTTTTTTTATTTATTTTCCAACTTTTTTTTTTGTTGTTTTGGTTTGGGTAAACGCCTACATATAATGCTGCTGCTTCTTCTACTTGTTTTGTTTTTTTTTTGCTTTTATTATGACGGTGTTGCTTATCATAGTTTAGTGTTGTTTGTTGTTGTTGCCACATTGCTGATAAACTTGACGTAAGCGCACACACACACTTGAATTCCAATGAAATAAATACCCCTTGTGCATGTGTATGGGAAAAACCTCAAGCAATTGCATGTTATCTTTAAAGAACTATGCATTTTATATATATAAAGTGTGTGGGGCTTATCTGAGCTTAATTATTTTCTCATTTCTTAAGCTGTGCGCCCATTTTGTGTTTTTAATAATTACGCGTCGATTTCTCTCGTATTTTTGTATCAACAGGAAACGTGGGCACATTCTTCCATAAGGTTGAACGATTGTGTGCTTGGCACCGTCGTTATCCGTCCCTCGTTCCACGTTATCGTTGCTTATTTTCCGCTCACAACAGCAACAACAACAACAACAATAACTAAGCTGAACAAAGCCAGCTCATTGTGCATGGGGCTACACTCAAAGATCAACTTTGAAACGCGCACTGAGTCTGCGTGGTGTATAATTTAATAGAAGCAGCCTAGCGAAGCAACATGACGTATGAGTAATGTGTATTTCAAAATGAAAGACTGAATATACAAAACTGATGATCGTGAACTTTAACACGAAAGTACACTTGGCAAAAAGAAAATAAAATAATAAAATATTGTACATTAAGTTTGTTGCAGAAGAATATAGAAATTTCCTATACAAAAGATCTTCTTACAGAAAGTTTCTTGAAGAAGAATATTGAAATTTCCTATATAAAATAAAATATCTTTTTAGTTTTTTGAAGAGTAATATAGAAATATTTTATATCTAATAAAATATCTACTTACAAAAAGTTTTTTTAAGAAGAATATAGAAATATTCTCTAAAGGTTTAATAAAATATATTCTCACAGAAAGTTTCTTAAAGAAGAAGAAAGAAATCTTCAATAAATATTAATATATCTTCTGACAGAAAGTTTATTAAAGAAGATTATACAAATCTTCTGTAAATAAATAATAAAATATGTTTTTACAGAAAGTTTCTTGAAATGTTTCATGTTATATTATAAAATATCTCTTCACAAAAAGTTTCATAAAGAAGAAGAAAGAAATATTCAATAAATAATAAAAATTCTTCTCTCAGAAAGTTTCTTGAAGAAGAATATGGAAATTAAAGTAAAATACCTTTTTAGTTTTTTGTAGAAGAATATAGAAATCTTTTATATCTAATAGAAATATTGTGTAAGGGTTTAATACAATATCTGCTTATAGAAAGTTTCAGGAAGAATATAGAATGCTCCAATAAATATTAAATTATCTTCTTATAGAAAGTTTATTTAAAAAGAATATAAATATCTTCTATATGTAATAAAACATACAGAAATCTTCTATAAAGGTAAAATAAAATATCTTCTTACAGAAAGTTTCAAGAAGCAGAATATAGAAAACTCTTAAATAAAATTAAATATCTCCTCATAAAAAGTTGTTTGAAAAAGAACATAGAAATCTTCTATAGACAAGCGCGTGTTTCATATTCGAGCAATCAAAGCAAGTTCTAGTTCAAGCAACATAATTGCATTTTCTTTATCTATATATAGGTGGAGTTTTTCGCTCAGTGCAACGCTTATTAAATACGCACTAACATTTTTATCAGCAGCCTGCAGCAGCAGAGTTGGCGGCGTGACTAAGTCGCAGCGCTTTTATTTTAATAAATTTGTTATGTTATGTTAGTTCTATTTATTTTTAGTCGCTTGGAACTCACCTGCGTCACATTGTGTGTGGTCTGCTGGCCGTTGGGCGAGTGCAGCAGCTGATGCTGCTCGAGCTGCTCGCGGCTGGGGAAGGCGGCGGTGCATTGCATGCAGGGGAAGCCGCCGGCGCTGAGCTCGCCCGCATTGGAGCCGGGGCTGGAGGTGGAGCGTGGAGCGCTCAGGTCCAGTTCGTAGGCAGAGTTGCTGCCAATGCTGCTGTTGCTGCCGGGCTGTGTGGCAAGCGACTGCGCTTGCGTGGGCTGTTGCATGGCCAAGGCGGCGGCGGCCATCAGCTGCGCATGCAAATGCGGCGGCAGCTGTGGAGCACGCGCGTGTGGCAGCTGCGCCAGGAAGTCGCTCGATGCTTGCGCCATGGGCGAGCAGAGCGGCGAGTGTTGACTGTTGCTGTTGCCGTTTTGATTCTTGATCGCATCGCTGTTGTTATTGTCAATGTTGCTGCTGTTGTTGTTGTTGTTGTTGCTGCTGCTGCTGGGCGATTTGGCGTAGCGGCGACTGCTGCTGCTCAAATTGCTGCGCTCGTCCTCGTCCTCCGCCTCGCTCTCAACGTGAACTGCGCGCGCCAAGCGCTGCTCAAAGTTCAGCTTATCATGCGGATGCTCGCTGGCAATATGTTCACTAAGCGACTGCAAATCAAAGTTCAAAGTTCAATTCTCTGCTGGGAGCAACAAATTGGGGCTAGTGCTTACCTGAAACTCATTGAAGCGCTTGTGGCATTGTGTGCACTTGACCAGAAACTCGTCGGCGGCTGTGGCCAGCGCATGTTGCTGCTGCTGGTGCTGCTGATGCTGCTCGGCGGCAGCATCATTGCTGCTCTTGCTGTGTGCTGCGGCATGATGATGCAAACTGGAGGCCAAAGCGGGAACTGCAATAAAGAAAGCAAATGTGCATTTTAATTAAAACAGTCAGGCAAATAATTTAGTGCAATAAATATGGATACTCAATCAATTTATTTATTTACATAAAATATGTGCAAGTATTAAAAGTTGAGCAATTAATATTTGATGCTAATTATAATATATTTATTTATTTTCACGACTTTTAAATACTGATTAGCTTATTTTTATTTTAAAGATGAACCATTCATTAATGACAATTTGCTTTGATGCTGCTCAGCTATTAAAACTTTGAAAATTGAGTTTATTCAAAACAATTAAAAAGCATGGAAAACAATTATTTAGTAATTTTACTTAGTATCTTTTTATTTTAAATAATAAATAATAAAAATAGTTGAGTTCAGTTGAGACTGATTTGCAATTATGTTAATGCTAATACTAATTAAAATTTATTTTTAGTATATGTATAAATTTATTTATATTTTGTTTATTTTATTATTGTTTTTTAAATATATTTATAGGATATATATTTATTTATATTTATAAAATACTTTATTATTATTATTTAATTTTTTATGTATAATGATATTAAAATAAAAAAATTATTTATTGAAAAATAAACTAAAAATATTTAGAATTCCCCAATTTCATTATAAAATCTCAGCTTTTTATTGCTTAGCAATTATTTGCAAAAATTTAGTACATTTTTTTTTTGTTTTAAATTCCTTTACTCTGCGTTCTGAAAATTTTTGAAGGTACAGTGAGCAACAAAGGGTTAAAAGTCTTTTAGCTTTAAGGGGCGGCCATGTTGGCAGTTTTAATGAAAACAAATTAACTGCCAGATCGACGCTGCTGATAAGTCTAAGCAGCCAGAACTTTAATGAAGAAAAAAGGCAAAAAAAAAATGCGCATAAGCCGTGAGGCAGCTCAAAGATCAACTTTAATTTCGTGGCAAATCGACTTTAGTGTAGACCAGAGTCAGTTAGTCAGGCAGGCAGGCAACTTGCCTGGCTATATATACGATATATACATATATGTGCAGATGTCTGTATGTTTATTGGTATTTGCCGTTGCCGTTGCCGTTGCCTTCACGCAACGTTTCCACGTAAAAGGCGATGATCTCATGCACCAATCAAAAGTAAAAAAATAACAAATAAAAAAGAGTGGAGCTGGTTTTTACACACACACACACACACACAGACACACACACATGAGTATGGGCTGGCTGGCTGAAGAGTCGACTTAATCAGTTTAAAAAAGCGTTCAAGCATGCGAAAAGGGAGATCATAAAGAAACGAAGCAACAACAAGAAGAGCAGCGAGCAAAAGTATCTTGAAGATTGCTTTGTTCAATGACGACGACGACGTTGCTCATGCCGAGGGTCAGTCAATTGCTCACACACACACACACACACACGCACACAGAAATAAATGACTCGGCATGTGTGTGAGACACTTATGGCCGCTTGGTAAATAAGCAAACAACTTTGTTGTATCTTCTGGACTGAGGCACGTTGCAAGGTACAAAATGGAGTTTAACTTGCTAGCTGCCTCTCGCTTGCGCGCTCTACGCTGTCTCGCTCACTCTCTGCTGCGGCATAGCTGACAATGGGAGTCTTTGTTGCTGTTGCTGCTGTGGCTGCTATTTGATCGCTACCTTAATTTAAGCCAATTAACCGCCTGCAGACAGCAGCAGCAGCGCTCATGGGGGCACACACACAGCAACATACACACACACACACATGCATGCTGCATTGGTAAATTAACAGCCGCTGCCTGCCTCATACCTTTGTGGCATGTTCGCTTGTCTGTTCGCTTTCAATCAAGCGCATTCTACAGTTAAAGTTCGTTGCACGTAACATTTTCACTTTCACTTTCTATAGTTGCTGCTCTCTCTCTCTCTCTCTCTCTCTCTTTTTTATTGAATTATTATTGTACGCTTTTATTGTTATTACAATTGTTAATTGATGCTGCTGCAGTTTGATTTTAGGCAATGCGGGCTGCCCGCATTTAAATTCTTGCACCTTTTAAGTTTCTTTTAGGGCAATTAAACTGCCATTAGCAATTACAAATAAAAAGCTTGCAACAGCTGCTTAACAGTTTATGTTTATAATTTTTATGGCTCTTTTCATCAGCATTATTGTAAGCAATATATATTTATTTATCTCTCTCTCTGTGTGTGTGTGACAAGCTCCAACACTCAACAAGTGTGTCAGCAGCTCATTTAGTTCAATCAATTTTTCATAACATAAATTATTAACGCAACGTGGAAAAAGCCTTTACGGGTTCTTACACTTTTTCTATATTTTATATGCTACACGCAAATTAATTTCAATTTGTGCAAACAAAAAATATTTTTGATAGTCATACAAAATGTTTGTGCTTTGTTTTTCCTTTTGTTGCTATTGCCAACTATTTGGCGCTTAACGCAGCCCAATTGAAGTTGATTGATAGGCAAGGCATTATATATCAGCTATATATATATATATGGGCTGGCAGGCTTAAGTCTAAGCTTGACTGAAGTGGCTCGCAACACTTTGCAGCTGGCAGCAAGCAGCTTTTGTCTGTTTAGTCTTGTTGTTGAATTTTATTTTTATATTTTTTATGTTTAGCACAACATAATTTTGTCTTAATATATTGACAATGTTTAATATAAATGTCGTCATTAAAATAAAATTTTATGTCAATTCGCATGAATTTTCTTTTGCTGTTGAGCGACAAATAATTTGTCAGCTACTTAGTATTAATACGAATAAAGATTTTAACTGCATATATATATGTATATATTATTTTGCGGTGTGTACACCTGTGCGCCGTTTAAAATTGACGTAGGCATTTATGCTTTATGGGCTGCTTATAAATAAAGCCAGCAACACGGTAAATCAATAAAAAGCCAAAATACATGTGTGCTAACAAAGTCAGCGACATTTGTTGCTTAGTTTATATGTTTTGCTTTTTAGCCACTAAATTTTAATACGTTTTTTATGGCGCCTTTTTATTAGCCAGACATTTTTTTGTTAAGCTCGGTTAATGCAAATTTATTTAGCTCGTTTTGCTAGCTGAATTTTATGAAACTAAATTTATGTAGCAGCGCTGCCAAAACATTGCGCAGGTGAAACGAATTTTGAAATATTTCTCAAACACGCTTTGAACGCCTTTGTCAGTCTCTAAAGTGTTTTTAATATTTCAATGACAGCCGCTTGTCAAACATAAAGAAATGTACACCGTTGACAGTTTGGCTATATACGATTTATATATATAGCTCTGTGCGTTTTTTGGCTGGCTCAGGTAGCTTGGAATTTGCCTAATTGTTTAACTGCTGACGCAGTTGCAGACAAATGGCCGACAGGTGGCGCCAGCAGCGCGCTGTGCGTACTACGCGTGTAAATAAACATAAATTTTAGCACTTAATTATAAACAGACTGAACTTGTTGATGCAGTCACTTGCAGTCGATGACGACGACGTTTTTAGCATATTTATTAAATAAATTAGCATAAAATTAGCTGCAAATGGCACTAGACAATAAACTATATACTAAATTATACAATGTTGTTCGGCTAATTGTTCGGCCATGTAAGCGACACCGCGCGCATATTAAATAAATAAATATATAGCAAAACGTTAATGCAAAACCTGTGGGAAGGCCAATTTGTTTAGTTGACTCCAATTTCTCTGGCGTGCGAAAGTTTACAAACCAAACTCGCTGCTCTCTGTTCTGCGCTCTGCTGGGCATGCTCAAGTAGCCACTTGAGCTGCATATGAATGCCATATGCCCAGCAGAGACAGACTCAGCAGCAGCAGCAATAATCGTTGCTGCCCTGCCCTGGTCTAGTCTGGGCTACAGGGCGTGCTAAATTTGGAACTAGCTGCGGCACTCAAGGTGCTGCACACAAAGGTGGCTTAGGTAAAGGCATGCCACACTCAGTGCCTCACTCAAGTGGCATGGCCAAAGGTGCTGCTGCAGTCGCTGCTGCTGCTATAAATAGCTCGAATGAGAAAGGGAGTTGGAAACCGTAAAGCGGAGCAACTGCGCCAACGCTGAGCATTTTTGCCCTTTTAGTTTTTATTTATTTGTGCAACGCATTGCTGTTGCTGTTGCACGTTTATTTTATTTGTAGCATTTTGCTTTGCTGAGTGTGAAATTTTAATAGCCAACCGAGCCGTGTCCGTCACTGACTCCATGCGAGGCAACTCCTGCTGCTGCTGCTGCTGCTGTTGTTGGGCATATGTGTGTCCTCTGTCAGGCATGCCCGGTCTGACTGCTCGCCTGCCTGCCTGACTGCTCGCCAGCCTGCCTGGCCAGGCAGTAAGTCAGACATATGTGCACTATTTTTGTGATTTACCTTGAAAGCAACAGAGCAGCAACAACAACTACAAGATGAAACTTGTAGCTGCGTAGGCGCTTGTTCTTGCTTTGTCGAGCAGCAATTAGTGCACTAAATTATGCCAAAAATGCTAAAATATTTGATTGCAGACAGAGTAGAGCAACTAAGCAATAATAAATATTATTGTGAAGTAACAAAAGTCAAAGCTATAGACATTACCGTAGCTTTATGCAATATGCACTTTGAGCTGCTATCGATAGTATCGATATAATGCTAATAAGTTAAGATTAAAGCTTTAATATTCATAATAAATTAAAGTTTTAATTAAAGCAGTAGTACAGTTGATGTTGATATTAGTTGTAACTATATGCATTGTGGACCTTGAGCTGTTATCGATAGCATCGATATAAAAGTTAATAAATTAAAGCTTTAATATGGATAATAAATTATAGTTTTAATCAATGCTGTATTAGTATTGATGTTCATATTAGTTGTAGCTATATGTAATATGCACTTTGAGCTGCTATCGATAGTATCGATATAAGAGTTAATGAGCTAAAGTTAAGACTTTAATATTCATAACAAATTATTGTTTTAATTAAAGCAGTATTAGAATTGATGTTGATATTAGTTGCAGCTTCAATGAGGTTTTTAAATTGTAGTCGATAGTACCGATAAAACAAAACTGAAAGGCAGTAGCTGCAATAATAATGTATCAATAATAATAAAAGAATTATAACAATTGCTATGTTATGTATGTGTTATCGATATTATCGTTACATATAGTAAGTTAACTAAACTTAAACTAAATTGCTTTAATATTTTATTGAACAGCTAACGCGGCTAATTAATATGCAAAACTAACTGCGCAAAATACAATTGGCAAATAAAATGGTTTTTTACACACTCGCGTTTTGCGCTATTTTGTTGTTTATTGAAAACTTTTAACAATTATTGTGCAATTGTACGAAATTTATTGCAATTGAACAGCAATCAGAGTGAAACCCCCAGGTTGGGGCTTCGCAGTTAACAAAAATCGTTTACATGTTAAATTGTGCCTGCGAAGCGTTAAGAGCTGTTTGAATATCGACTCCAACCAGCCGTAGCAGTGACTCTACTCACGCCCACTCCCCCCACACCCACTCTCCACCTCCAGCAGCAGCAGCAGCTACTGTAGCTGCAATTTTGCATGCCCTTTGGCTACACCTTTTGTGGAGGGTTTGGCGCTTTGTTTGCGCCTGTTACTTTTTTTTTTATATATTTTTTTTATTTTTTTGGCACTTTTGCTCTATTTTTTGTGCTTGCTGTTATGTGTTGTTGTCTCGTCGTGTGGCCAGCATTAAATAAATAAGCAAATAAAAATAAGCGCAGCCATTTTTTCTGTACTTTTGGGTAGCACATTTTCATTTTAACTTGGCAATGCAGTGAGCAGTGCGAGGGTAAAAGCAACATTCCATGCAATTTTCACTTTACAACTGTTTCAAAGTTATCTTTGTTTCAATTGTGTGCATTGTGCACACACAAAGGCAGCAGCAGCAGCAAAATAAATAACAACAAGAAATAAAAATATTGGCAAACAATTTACTTGCCAAAAAAATAAATATAAAAGTGAAATAATTTGCACAAAGCTGCGGCAGGTTGTAGCTGAAAAGTTCGGTATGAGCATCAAAGTCAGTGCTCAGTACCTTGTGTTGATTTATTATCTTAATGGCGGCTTTAAGCCTTGTTAACAGTCTGTCTATAGCTTTTTGGCTGCTTAGGTAAACAAGCTGTCTTAGCTGCTGCTGGAGTGAGCAAATTAATCGTTTGCTGCTTGCCACTTGCAAATAGTTTGCAAAGGCAAAAGTTTGTTTAATTTCGATTAACAGAGAGGGGGTGGAGTTGGGGCGAGTGCGTATGTCAACGTGAGCTACACAGTCAGATAGGTAGTAAAATAAATGGCAGAGTCAACGACAGCACCAGCATATAAAACTGACATTTACTGACGGCACAAAATGATTAATTAGCTCGCAGGAGCTGCAAGCCTGGCTATTTGAGAGCAATTAAACATAAATGCAGCTACTAACACAATTTGAATTTAACTAAACTTAAACTAAATTGCTTACGCATCAAGGTAAAAGAATTAGCACAGTTTACAGTTATGATTTATTGGCACACGAGGCAAAACTAAAAGCACTTTTGGCAAGCTTTTCTTTTTTTTTTGTTTTTTTGGGAGGCGTTACCAAATCATTTTCTGTGTAGGTGATAACACGACATCAGGTTTGTCTATATGTGTGTGTCTGTGTGTGTTTGTGATTTAAGCAGCTTTAGTTTTGCTTGTACCAAATTTTGATTTATGACATTTTGGAGCAATTTCGAAACGCGACACACACACAAATTTTTTTGTATAGAAAGCCATTTCGCTTGCTAACTGGGCGAACGTTGATTTTGTTGAATGTAGCAGCGATTAATACACATCGCGGTCGCAGCTGCCCAGTGACATCAAACGGCAGCAGCAGCAGCAGCGTCGGCAGCGGCAGTGGCGGCAGCAGCAGCGCAGACAAACAACAAACAACCGGAAAAAGCGCACACGTTGCCAGCAGATACATTTGTATCTGTATCTTGTAGCTACGCATTTTTATGCGCGCACGTATCGTATATATAGTATATAGTCTACTTGTAGTTTTTATGTGGGGCAACCTGTGCATAGCTTTTGTCTGATCGATCGATTAGTCGCGCTATTTTCTATAGCTTTTAGCCAAGATCCAGCGGCAGCAATTTCAACAACAAGTTGCCGCTGTCCAAACACACACAAACACACACACACACACACATTTGAAAAAAAGCACAGGGCGCTACTTAAATGCCCATAAATTATAATTTATTGTTTGGTTTTGAATATACGAAAGTCAACGAGAGTTGTTTGAAAGCACATTAAGCAAATACTTTGAATAAATTATTAGAAAGTTTCAATAAATAGCAAATAAATAATTTTTGAGATTCTATAAATTATTTTAGATGTAATAAGATTTATATTACATACAAAATTATGCATTTTATATTAATCAAATATATAAATTGCATTACTCATGAGCAAATTACAAATTTATTTTCAAATAAAATACAAATTTATTATCAAAATTAAAAAATTAATTTAAATTAATGAAATAGTTTCTTATTTATGTCTAAAACTTTATTATTAAAAATAATAAATAAATAAAATAAATAAATTTCATTTCTAAAACTTCAGTATTCAAAATATAAAAAATAATTTAAAATGAATGAAGTAAATAAATTTCATTTCTCAAACTTTATCAAAAAATTATTATCAAATGAAAAGAGTAAATAAGTCTCATTTCTCACAATCGAAACAGTATTTTAAATTTGATATAAAGTTCAATGTAACAAATCTAGAATAAATGATCGCTTTTTTAAATGCAAAATACTAAGAAACTATTTTAAAAATAATTTAAAATCAATCAAATAAATAAATTGTGCTTACAACAAAATTCTAAAAGACGAGCACAAAGTGTACTTAATTTTTAAAATTGACATATTCAATAATTATGCAATGCAATGCACAACTTATTAAGCTGCCCTCGTTAGTGTGGCAGCTACACTATGCAGCGTAGTTCCGGCTGCTCGAGCAGCTTTCAGTGAGAACATGTGCAATTAATCCGGCTGTTTAGCGTCGCCTATTAATTGTCACAGCTTTGACTTGTGTCTATGTATGCGTGTGTGTGTGTGTGTGTGTGTGGGAACATGCACGTGGGCAGCGTGGCAATAATGACATTGCACCATAAATTTGTAGCTCGTTTTCGAAAAAGCAAAAACCATTTTCAAAACAAGAAAAATAATACAAAATATTTTTACAAATCATTTTTGAGAATGAATCTTGAGCGTCGCTGCATTCGTTTAACACCTTCACTTTAGTCGGGGCGTTGATGATGATGAGCTGCGTCCACTGACAGTTTTATGTTTTGTTTACACTTTGATTGGCTGCTCAAGCAATTAAATTTAACTGTGTGTGTGTGTGTGAGCCAAAAGCAATGCACGCTAACGCGGCCATAATTCAAAATGACAGTCAAACTGGTTTGGTTTGCTTTGGCTTTAGACTCGTGACTGTTTTACCTGTGCGCATGTCACGCACACACACAGACACAGGTGTGGGCTAAGACCTTTTTGGTGGTGACGTTTATCGTTGTAGGAGGCGCCTCGCACTTGACTCGTTGCCAGTGTTTCGGTTTCGGTGGTGGCTGCCTACCTGACTGACTGACTGATGGACGGACAGACTGACGTACTGACAGCTCTCGCACCACCTTTTGTTGCGGCCAAAAGCCAAATGCGCTGCCAACTGCCAACTGTGTGGCTAGCAAATCAAATTCAAATGCGTTTGCAATTGGCTGCTGCTTAAAATGTGTGATTTATACAAAAGCTTCCAAGCATCACCCGCATCACAAGTAAAAATAAAAAAAACACACACACACACCAAGGTAAATGCAAAATCAGCAGCGCAAAAAAAAAATGAAACGACCCTCAGCCTTAATAATTAAAATATAAAATTCCATTAGCTACCCTTACAATAAGCTTGAGGCTTAGGCATAGATAACTTCAACTGTATAAAATAAAATATTTATATTTTGTCTGACTAGTCGTTTAAATTATAAGATAACTATTGTTGCTCTAGCACATTACTAGAAATAAATAAACAACTTTTGTAGTTTGATTTACAATAAATATTATAAACTCTATATTTTCATTAATATTTTTAAATATCTAAGCTGCGATAAACTAATTATTCGCCTTGCTTACTCATTATGAATCCTAGCCTAGTTTATTTACTTTTATTTTAATATAAACTCTGGTAGTTCAGCTTGCAATTTATATTCCAATAATATTTTGAGAGCATCTAAGCTTCGATCAACTTTTAGTTCGCCCATCAAGCTTACTCATTATTAAAACACCCAAGGTGTTTATTTACAAAACTGTAGCTGTGGAGGTGTTTAAGCTTTGCATTGTTATTATCTGAAGATCAGTGGATGCTGCAGCACTCTGTCTCTCTCTCTCTCTTTCCCTCTTTGGCATAGGCGTTAAAGACGAAGCAGAAATTTGATGCCGCGGCATAAAGTGAGTCGAGCCTTTGCTTGTTTTCATTTTTTTATAGCTGCCTCTTTTCATTTTTTTTATCGGTTTGCTGGCTTTAAGGTGAATTTGAAATTTGTTGATCGTTGTTGGGACCACACAGCCGCAAAAAATGGCGACAATTCTGTAGAATTGTTGACATTGATTGTGTGCAAAGCTTTGCTTTAGCTTTTGCCGCGCTTTGCGAATATTGAATGAACACACAGATACACACAAACACACACATACACACACTCAAATATAATAAAGTTCAATTGCATTGCGCTGATAATGCAAAGTGAATTTGTAGACAACTCATGGGCATGACTCATGGACTTGAATTGGGCTTGAGAGATTTGGAACTTACACTGCATGGAGAAGGCTGTGGACGATGGCATGCTCTGCTGTATGTTATCCTCTTGGCCAAAACGTGAAGACGATGGCGCCAAACAGGACAACATTGGAATGCTTTGTGTTAACACAAGTGTTTTTGTTTTATTTATAATTTTTTATACTATATAGCAAATATATAGCTTAATTGGTTTGCGTTTGAAGTAAAGTATCTTGATCTTAGGCACACACACGTTTGTCTGCCATTTATATGGCCAGTTGTTTTTTGAATTGGTTTTTTCTAAAGAATTTTGCAAAACATTTCTTTTTTTTTTTGTTGGGCACTTGTAGTGCGTTTTAGTTTAGTTTGTCTTAGCACACTGCGCGCTTGTATCTAGCAGATACAAAGATACGGCTCTCGACTCGTTAGAATTGTGTGTTTTTATATTTGTTACAATGCGTTGGCTTTTTAGCGCTGTGGGGGAGCAGCGCGTGTGCGGCCGACGCGACGTCTAGAATACAACTAACGGTCTCTGTTGATTTCTGTTTGCCACAAGGCGCACACACTTGCCTTTGATTCAGAGCAGCGGCAGCAGCAGCAGCGAAGCAGCAGCAGCGACAGCAGCATCAGTCTCAGCTACTAAATCTCTTTTTGCTGCTGTTTGTGTGAGGGTGCTTCGAGAGTAAGACAGACAGAGAGAAAGAGAGCGAGCGAGCGCGCTCGCTTGAGCGTCGGAGCGCATTTGCTATGTGGTAGGTTGATGATGGCTTATTGCATTTGTATGTGTGTCTGTGTGTGTGTGTCACTAATACACCAATAACAGGCAGCAGCAGCACATAACATAAGCGCTACGTGTAACGGTGCACCGTTTGTTGATAGTGTGTAGCTTTCAATGTGTGCGTGACTTCGACAGCGCTGCCGAGGTGATATGACAGCAAGCAGCACGCTCTCTCCAATTGGAGAGAGAGAGCGCACGCTTGTGGGGGTGCTTGTAGCAGAGCTCTGTTAGCTGCGCTGTTAATGTTATGCCTGGGGCTGTGGCTATACCGTAAGCTGTTAAGTTGCGCTGACTGTTAAGCAGCTGCTGCTTACGTTACGATAAAACGTAACGGCAACAAAGCGCAGCGCGTTTTAAACACTTTTAAAAATATTTAGCAATTATATATAAAATAAAATAAAGCTTAACTATGTATTTATTTTTATATTTTTGTTATTTGCTCATAATTTTCAAGCAGCTGTTCCGGCATTCACCAATTCGTTTGCACTTGTATTTATATTTATATTTCTGTATTTTTATATGCTTGGCTACTTTGTATGTTAGAATTGCCAGCTTAAATATATCAGGCCATGCAGGCAGCCACTTTCTGCTTTGGGGATTGCAACACATTTGACATTTTGTTGACGTTGACACGAAGCAAAAGTTCTTGAGAATGTCCATCAAATGCTTATACAACATATACATAGAGCATATAAAGCGTCAAGAATGCAAACAGGCAATAAAATCAAGCAGCAGCAACAACAACAACAACGAGTGAAGCACTTGAGGCAACGCAACAAATTCAAAAGAAATGCTGAAAATAATAACAAATATTATTTCGGCTGCTCAATCAACAAGTTGGAGGCCAGTCAAAGTGAAATCAAAGGCAAAATATAAAGTATAAAAAACCAAAAAAAAATCCTGAAACTCTTGCAATGATTGCGTAGTCAAAACTTAACACACACACACACAGCTGCGTGTGTGTGGGCTCGATGGCGAAAAAGCAAACTCAACAACATAATAAACAATTTGTACATTAATTTTTAATGCGGTTAACATGTGTTCTCTCCCCACAAAACACACGAACACACACTAACAAATGTATACATGTGTATGCATTCTCACTCGCAACCGCAACTGTGTGCGAGTGTGTGTAAAAAGGTGGAGCTTCAATAATTTTTCTCACTTGACGCCAACGCCAACGCTAACGCTAACAGCGACGCTGACGAGCCGAGCGCGAGCAATGAGCAACGCATTTGTTGCTCTTGTTATTATTATTTGTTCTTTGTTTTTTATTTCGTTTCTTGTTTTTTCTATTCATTTCATTTGCCGTCGCCTTCACTTTGTATGTTAATTAGTTTTCGCTCTTGAGTACATTTGTGTGTGTGTGTTGGTTCTGGTTTGGCTGTGTGTGTGTGTCTGTGAGCTTGCGTGGGTGTGCTAATGAACGAGGTGTTTGCTCGTTAGGTGTTGCGCTCAATTGGTATTGGTCGCTTTGCACCTGTTGCCACCTCATTGGTTGCCTCTTGTTGCTGCTGCTGTTGCTAGCAACGCCGGCGGCCATTGAGCAAAACAAAAACAAAATGCATTGAGAAAATTATAGAACTTTAAGTTTTTATGTTATTTGCGGATCTTTATAAATGATAGCTAATTTTTAGTTGAAGTTGAAGTGATATTTAAATTGCTTAAGATTGCAGTTATAATCGAACCAAATGTGTAACACTAAAGAAATATATTCATATCATATATATTTTTTATTACTTTATTTTATTTTATTTTGTTTGCTTGATTAATTTAACATAACCTATGTAATGCAATTGAACAATTCTAAAATTTATTTATTTATTTATATTTAACCGAATGTTTATAAGTATACTTAATAAGTCACATACATATAACTTCTGTTTTTAATTTACATTTTTTTGACTTTAACATAATTTTTATAAAAAAGATATTTGTAATCCAATAAAATGCTTATTACTTTAATTAATAAATAGTCATATATTTTTTGAAATTTATTTGTAATGTGTTAGGTAATTGTAATGTGTTTTCATTAAATAATTTTATATTTTATTTTATTTAGAATTTTTTTTTTTTATTAATTTTTATTACGTTAAGTTAATTGTTATTTGACAGTTCCGAAATTTGTTTTAAGAAAAAATTTTGTATTCGAAGCGATTTCAGTAATCAGCTGCATTAACTTTTGCAATCTGTACAAAAATTGTTAGTTAATGCGTCAAAGTAACAATGAACCCCCTGAGGGAAATCCTCTAAAAATCCCGACTATAACATACAGACCTGATAGCTTTATCACAAATGCCCTTATTCATGTGTCGTACAAAAAGTACAATGCAAGTAATGCTTGGGTACTGACCGTGGATATCCCGCATTAGCATGAGCATTCTTCCCATGCCAGACAGTCAGACGGACGGACGTACGGACAGACAGACAGACAGCCACACCCACTGGGCACAGTCAAAACGTGAGACTTGAGCTCAGGGGCAAGAGCTAGCCGAACAAACTATATTGAGTGTTCTTAATTTAAATTGGATTTGTCGATCAATGCGATGTTGCTGCTGTTGTTGTTGTTGTGGCAACTGCAATTGCAATTGCAATGGCAATAGTTTCATGCCGTGCCAGCCAGCTAAACGTGCCACCGCTGCGGGTCCCACATAAAAATGCGATAAATGCGATATATGCTCACAAATTTTATTTTCGCTCACGTGCTGACGTCATAGAGACGCTGCCTAAGGAAAAAGTACGCAGGCCAAGAAGACGACAAGAGCTGTCATTAACTTTGCCGTTAAGCAATCAATTTATTTCACTTTATAATTACGGATAACCTATAAGTGAACAGTACACTCAGTTCTCAAGCAGAGGGCGCGCTGCTCGATTTTTCTCAATTTCGGTGGGAAAACAATTTCAATCCTTTTCACTCGGAGACTCGGGAAGAGGTGACTTTAGCATAAGGGCGCACTGTTTTCACACATTACGGGGTCCACTATATACAACACATACTTATGTCCAAGTGGCTATACATGTGTGCGTCTGCGTGTGTGTGTGTGTGTGGATAACTTCATCTCAAACATTTTCAATTGCGGGCGTTTGGGTTCTTCGGGGTATTGAATTGCATGCATGTTTCTCGTTTTTACAATTTTTAATTAGCAGTAAACTTTGCGCGGCATTTTACCCAAAAAATCAGTACTTATTGCCAGAGTGAGAAATTGAACGACTAGCAGATATGCTGCATTAACTAAAATTAAAGAAAATAGAGGATTTAAAGTATGGGTGTATATATACATTTTGTATAAAAATGTACTTCGAATTTTTAGATATCCTTAGTTATTTATTTAAATTCTTAGAACACCAAGTTCGAATGATTCTGAAATTTGCTGTAAATAAACGAGTTGGCAGATGGCTTAAATTTGGCCTATAAAAATATGTACTAACTTAAGAAAAATAATATTAAAGACATTTCAAATGGTTTTTTTTTTAAGTTGCGAGAATTTATTCATTTTTTGAAAAACTTACTTTTTTTTTGAATAGTTCATATTAAATATACTTCTGTTAAAGATATTTTAAGAGTTTTGTTTTATAAATTCTAGGTATTGCTTTTTACAGCCGATACTTCAATTAAGATATATTTAATTAGTTGCATATACATATATATTGAGCAATTAACTAGATATAGTAACTACTACTAATGTAAAATAAAATATGAATATATTTAACTATATAATATGATATCGAATCGAGGGCCTTAGTGGCTTCACTTAGCTCTTATATTAGCTTCTATATATATTTAATATCATCTGCTTAAATAGTTTGATAGCCAAGCAACTTCTCTTCAATCTATTGCTTGATAGTCTAGGGTATTTGAACCCGAAACCATACCGAACCGAACTGAACGGAACCGTAATGTAATGACAGCATAAATACTTGGCGTTCTAAATGCTCTTGGTAGTGGTGTGGAATGTCTCTGCGTGTGTGTGTGTGTGTGAATGTGTGTGTGTGTTGTTTGGTGGTTTACAATTGGGGTCGGATCGTTCTCAATCTCAAGTGTTGCAGTCGGCGTAGCGCGTTTTTGTGGCTGCTTCTGCCCATTTCATTTAACACTTTATGTGACAGTTAAGTGCAGGCAAATGTCAAATTTTTAGTTTCTAATACATGATTGCGGTGGGGTGGGGGTGGGTGTGTGGGAGTGGTGATGGTGGGGACAAGTGCTGTACTGTGGGAAGATTTTTGTGGCATCAACAATTGACTGCAACAATCGCAGCTTAAGTTCAATGCACCGTCGTATTGGCTGCCAAAAAGTCAAAGTCAGCTTGACGCGTGGCAAATGCACAACGAAAAAAAAAGAGTAAGAACAACATTATTATCCTCATCTGTTTTCATAACTGTCAATTGTTGACTTTACATTGATCACAGGCAACAACAACAACAATGAGTTGACAGCAGGCAACGAAATGAAACGGTAAACGACATTTGAATGTCATTTCTCTTTTCGCTTTGCCATTTTCATTCATAAGGCAAAAGGTGCAGCTGAAAAAAAAGAGAGCCAAGGCACGTGCTATAAAGAGAGCGAGAGTTTGCTCTCTAACTGTTTACCTGCGTTGATTGAGCGAATGTCTGAATGAATGCTGAAACAAACAGCCCTCATTCAAACGTTTGTATGTGTGTGTGTATTGGTAGTTTACCGTTTTGTGCTGCACTTCAAACATTTCAGTTGGTAACTTAATATGTTTATGCCGCTGTTTATTTTACGCAAAAAATTGTTTGAACTGTTGGCATTGCGAGCAGCTCAATCAGCTTAGAGATGACACTTTACAAAAGTTAGAAATGTGAAAAGAATTAACCACTTTGTTATTTTGTATTAAACTATATGCAAATAAGTTTAATTTTTCAACTTTTAGCGCCAATACAATAATCTATTCAATGAATATTTTAGAATAATTGATGAATTGGTTAAAGCAAGTGTATCTTAAAAGATTAATTATAATAAAAAGCATTCCATATTTAAAATATGTAAAGAAATTTAAATAGTAAGCAGTTAAAGTCTCTCAGCTTCTTCTTTTTTAATAAATATATACTTAAAAATTAATTAATAAATGTAGAAAAATTAGAATGATCTTTTATGATTACTTTAGTCAAAGATTTCAAAATGTATATAAAATATATAAGAAGAAGTCGTTTATTGCTGTTGAGTTTATTTTGCATTTATACCAATGCAACTAATTAATCATATTTATTTTACAAATATTGTACTTATACTTATACCGTACTTTTACTTAGTCATATTTATTTTTAAAAATATTGAACATATTGGAAAGTCTTATCTATTATTTATTATTTTTAATCATATTATTTAAAAAGTTAGCAGAAAACAACAACATAAAATTCTGTTCTGTTAATTTATAATACATTTCTCTCACTTTCTCAGCAAAGATTGATTGCTTGTTTTACTACCATCTCTAGCTGAAATGAATGTAACTGAAATAGATACAGATACTTAAACGTTGCTTGCAGCTGCGCAAATAAATACTTGAGGTTAGTGGCTCAGATTGATGTAACTTTAGCTGCTAAAAGGTTGTGCCAATCGAACGCCCATAAAGGGCTAAGCCAAAGCCAATTGCAATGGCTGCCCAGCCCAGCACTTGTCCTGGCTAAAGGACAACAGAGCGCGAGCGTAAACAGTAAACAGTGGAGAGCACGTTACGCTTATGAAAAAAATATTGTCTGCCTTTATTGAAATAATATTTAAAGTATGAAAAAATAATAATAAATCCCATTTCGCTGGCGGCATGCACAACAATAACAATTGCCAGAAAAAATAAAAATATACAAAGGAATCACAGCAAGGATGAGCGAAAAGCAAAGTTTACCTTGATGCGGCGGAGCGTGGAGCGAAGTGAACAAACAAATAAGCAAATGAACGCGCGCGCGCGCGTCGCAGCAAAAGGCACAATAAAAAAAAAAGAAAAACGAGATTGCGGCACGCGACCTACCCACAGGATTCAGGACTCAGCAACGGCAGGACACGGCATTGAGCGCTGAGCAATCGAGCAGCAAAATCAAAGCGAGAGCAACTAAACAAAGAAAATGCAATGCAGACTAGTAGCCGTTACTTTGGCTATTGTTGGGTGGGTTGGGTGGTGGTGGTGGTGGTGGTTTGGCAGTCACATGTGCGGTGCGCACCTTTTGCCAATTGCTCATCAGGTTTTTATTTTTCACCTCAAAGGGGATCGTGCAGCGTTGCTGATATCATCGAACATTCAAATTGGGGTTGCATTTAACAGAAGAGAAAGGACAAGAGAGAGAGAGAGAGAGAGAGAGTGAGAGAGAGAGCGCGCGGTAAGCGCCTGCGGCTACCGCCGGCTGCTGCTGCTGCTGCTGTTTTGTTGTAAGTAATCACAGTCATCATCATCAACAACAACAGCAGCAACAACAGCAGCGGGCCGGGGCGGGGCGGGCAGCAAGGACAACTGGCGACAACATGTGCGTCATCGCAGGCAGCAGCAGTCACCGCCACGTTTACTCATTACGCACTTTCCATGCCACTGCTCCTTACTGTTGTTGTTGTTGCTATTTTGGTGATTTTGTTGCAAAATTATTGCGAAATTGCTCAGGAGGCTTTCTGACCCACGTGCATAAACATATAATATGCTATTTCTTTTTTTACTGGGGGTAGCTTTTGCTGTTACACCTTCTCGATTGCTTTGAAATATATACAAACCAACGTATACACCCATAATGGCAATACACGTGACTGTGTGTGTGCGTGTGCGTGTGTGTTGATGATAGCAGCCGCAATAAAAACAATACGAAGCCAAAGCCAAAGCCATTCCATGCACCTTTGGAAACCTTTGCAGTCTGTCTGTGTGTGAGATTGAGCAGAGATTTAATGATTAACACAGTAGCAGCCACTGAAGCGCTATGGCTGCTGTTCATCTACAGTGAGCACTCCGCTTAGCGAGCTGCACGTTTGCAAAAATTTAGATTCAGTTAAGCTATTGCTTAATATTTATTTGTCATTAAAGTCATTGTACACTTAAGGTAATGTATATTTAAATTAATTCAACTGGGCATATAACTTTTAGAATTTCTTCTTAACCTTTGAGGCAGTAATTCTTTAAAAAATATTGAAAATATATATTGCTAGACATTATAATCAAAAAATAGCCCTTTATAATATAACTTTAGTAGTAATATTAGTATTTGAATGTGTCATTAAATACGAATATTAAGCTTAATAATAATAAATTATTTGTCTTTTTAGTTTGGAATTTATTCTATTGAATCTTAGTACTAGTAATAATGTAGCCAAAGTAACTGAGGAGCATTCAGGCCGCGCCTATTTAATTTAGTTTAACTGGGCATACGTTACAACTGGAATTAATTCATATATTAAATAAACTGGAATTAATGATTTACAACTGGAATTAGTTCTATATTTAATAAGTATTAATATAACCTTTAGCATTTCTTCCTACACTTTGACGCAACAATTTCTAGTCTTCAAAAAGAATTGAAAATATAGTCAAAAAATATAACTTAATTTTTTTATCCTATTAGGCATTATAAAAAAAAACCACTAGAATCTGAATGTCATTAATAACGAATTTAATATTGTAATAAACATAATAATAACGTTGTCAAACATAAAGCTTCAGAGATCTTTACCAAATCAGTTTTTAAATATAAAGTAAATCCTGAAAAGTTTTAGCTATTCTTCCTATGCTATTCTTACTTTCTGGCCAACTGAACTATAGTTTTTTTTTATCTACATAAAAAAGAAAACAGAAACAAATTTTAGTGTTCTGTAATGTGCAAGGTATTTAATGTAATATAATAAAAATAAATAGCAAAATATAGCTGACAACTATAGTTAATATATATTTTACAATTGATTTATATGCTTGATAATCTAATTTTATGATCTTTGAGTAATTGCTGCATAAATAAATTTTATTATAATTTTATCTCAAGTCTTGAATTTAAAAAAAAAACTTAAATTTGTTGATGGGAATCTTCAGTAATCTTTGCCCAGCTTATGCGTTAATTACTGTAACCAGCGGCACTGCCTTGGCCTGTTGTCTGGCATAAAAGGTGAATAAACATAGCACGGAGCATAACTAACAGGCTCTAGCCCTGGCGCGCACACGTTGAAACGGAAGCTGGCCAAAGAGCCGGATGTTGCCGCAAAGTATGCAATGGCTTTAGCTTTAGCCGTAGCCATAGCTTGAGAGCATTGCCAAATTGGCAGCGTGACGTGAGTAGCCGCAGTCAATGACTACACGCTACACGGCATTTAGTTTGCTTAGAGTCTCGAAATTAGATTGAGCTACAGAGCAGAGCAGCGCGTGTCCCGCATGCAGACAGCAGCTTAGGGGGTCGCTGCTCTGCTTGCCTGTTTGTCTGTCTGTGAGTCTGTGGCCCGTATGTCAGCATTTTGCTGAGCGCTAATCTGTCACGGTCGTGGCTCAGTCGAGAGAGCGATAGACTTTACCTGCGCGTGCACGAAATGCACACCTCACCCCCAACCCCTGAGGCCCATGAGCCAACCCTCTTCATTTAAGGTTTAGCATAATGAAAAGTGCTGATGAGGCCGACGCATCTGGGCACGTTTAGACTCGCATAAAATGCAATTTAGGGTTGTTGATGATGAACACACGGGGGTTTTCTGCAGCGCGCGTTCGCGACACCTTTTGGCCAAAGCAGGGCACAAGCCTCAGACAAAGGCATGGGCCAGGCCAGACCAGCATTAATCCTACTGTTACTCTTGCTTTTATTCGCAATTGTTCAATTGTTTGAGCTGAGGGTGCATTTTGATTGATTTTGATGGCCGTGCAACTGGCAACTTATGAGTTATGAGTTTAACATGAGCTAAGGTGTAACAAAGCTCATAAGCTGGGCGCAAAGAGTCAAGTGGCTGCTGCTGCTGCTGCTCCAAATCCGCAACGAATAGCTCAACCCTTTCCTGTGTGTGTGTGTGGAGTTGGGGATCGTACTCGACTGTGCAGCGCAGTTTTTTGCGCTACTGACAGCCTGGCATGTCCTGTGGCACACGTTACACTCACTTTTTTTTTGGTTGAGTTGCTTTGGCGCGTGGGCGTGTCTGACTGTCAGCTTTTGGCCGGATTGGGCTAGCAAGCAGATTGCTTTTGTCTGTGTTCTATTTTTTTTGTTATTGCGCTTTTGGCTTTTTGCAGCTCAGTGGCTGCTGCTGCTGCTGCTGCTGTTGCATTTGTGTCTGTGGTTTTGCTTAACATTTATGTTGTAGTTTTTATTTTATGCACTTTTTGCCGGAAATGCCTCATTGCACTTTGGTTACATCAAATGGCATTTAAAGCGCATTTCCTTTGGCTCTACACTTTTTGCTTGTCAACGATTTTCACTGATGGAGCGCGTAACTCAATTGCATTTCAAATTTTTATATATATACCCACTAGATGCTGTTCAGGGTTGTATTTACCTTTTTTTTCTGTGTTTAAATCTGCCCATACAACCCTCGTTGTTAATGATACCGTACACCGGTTAAAATGCGTTTGCAACCTGACACAAGTTGCTGCCGCTCATGATGCTGCAAAAAAAAACGCAACTGAATAAAAAAATGTACAATGTGCTGCTTCTGCTGCTGCTAAACCTGTTTAATGGTGGTGGCTAAAGCTTGAGCACAACGAAATTTATAAAAAATATAACAAAAGAAAATTTAAATTAGATTAATTGATTGAAATGCGCCGCGCCAAACTTCGCAGCCTTGACAGCCGCTGCTGATGCTGATGAGGAGGCGAATCTTGTCACAGTTGTTGCATGCGGGCCACGTTCCCAAAACTGTCGAGCTCTTTTTTTTTGTTGTTTTGTTGCCATAATGCTCTTATAGCTGACGCCTTGTAGCCCAAGGTGTAAATAATGCGGCTTGTGTTTAATGAAGCGCAGCGCAACAGGAGATGAGGCAGCTTCTGTAGTTTGCTGGCCTTGAATATGAAAATTGAATATATTGAAGATTTGATTTTGAGCTTTAACTATAAATTGGCAATCAATTGATATTGTATATTCATATTGGGTACATTGTTTCATATTAGGGTAACCAGAGTGAGAGTAACACTTTAGTGGGGCTTTTATTTTTGCAAAGGCTCAAGGCTCTGCTCAAAGTGGCAATGTTGAGTTCAAGTTCAATGGCCTTTTTCATTAATTGGTTTGTCATATTATTTTCATCAATATCTTGATTGTTTTGTGGTTCAAAGGTCAACAATTTTGGCATCTAGTCTTCAAGTTAGAGAACTGAAATTTATTACATATGTAAGTAAGTTAAACCAGATTTAATTTTGAATTTATTTTTATCATCATTCCCTCTCCACACAATCTCATTAAAAGCTAAGCCATTTAAAGTATGAAAAAAAAATATTTTAATGAGACTTTTAGTGATTAGATCACACCTTCAATGCTTTAAGCAAAGTTTTGAAGTTCAAATACAAAAACAAAAATATGTTTATTCCATGAAAGTTTGGCAACTAGTTGACCATTTTCTTCAATTAGCGAGCTACTGAAATTAATTTCCTTGACTTCTTATACAGAGAATCAAAGCTTCTTCTTGTTCTTATAATGCGTGTGAAACATTAATGAAATTATTTCTGTTATTCTTATATTGAAACCGATTTAAATTATTTCATGTTAATATTTTATGTTAATTTTAGCCTGAGACCATAACAGATTAATTTCTTGTTATTTTAGTTTTCGAGCTGAAATATTAAAATTACATAAATTACATTTAGGTCAAAATGTTTATTATTTTATCCATAGTGCAATGACTGCTTGGAGTTCTATAAATGGATCTAATAAAACTAACTAGCAACTAATAGAGCTAGATACTCTAAATATGTATTGAGCTTAATTTGAAAGCTCCAAATACTTAGCAGATTTATTTTAGAAATGAATAGTTTTGAAACTCTTCAGCTAAATATGTTCACTAATGCAATAAAATAATTTTTTATGCTGCTGCTTTGCTCATTTAACTTGCAACTAATAAAGCGCTTAACACCAAAAAGCTGCAGCAAATTTGTTGCGCTTTTAATTGTTGCTTGTGTGTTTATTTCGTGACTTTTTTGTTGTTGCTTGTTGTTGGATTTTTGTGCCTGGGGCAGCAGAGTTCATAAAACTGCTGGTGTAAAAATTAATAAAAACTGAAATGAAAAGTTCGAAATGCCTTTTAAACGAAATGCGCGTGTGCGTGCCTCAAGCGCAGCTCAGCGTACAATTTTTCGCGTATCTGTCGGATACATTTTCGTTTGCAAAGTCGACACATGTGAAACGCACAGCGTAGCAGAGAACACTCTTTTTTTTTTTTAATATATATCTTTGTCTGTGTGCAAAAGTTATTAATTTTAATTGACTGTTGTGTAATGTTGTTGTTCGTGGCGAATAACGCGCGACACTTCGACACAAGCGTCGGCCACTTCACATGGCAGCGATGCAGTTGAGCCAAACCAAAGAAGTCAATGTCCTGCTGCTGCTCAAAGCGCTGCTTTAATTGAGGCAATAGTCAGTGAGAGGGGGAGGAGGGGTCGAGCATGTTGTCATTTAGCTAAAAATAGACAAAGTGCCAACGCTTTGAGTGTAAATGTAACTGCTGTAATTAGGCGCGGCATTCGTTAATGACTGACATAGGTTGGGGGTTGGGGCGGGCAGTGACTATTTCTATTAACTTGTTGTCAAATGCTAATTGAGGTATGCGCCAGCCACTTGTCACATTTGCCATAACTTTAATTGTTTAACTTATAATAGGCGCCAACAACAACAACAAATGAACTCGCTTAATGCATTTGCTGGCGCCTAACGAGCCAACACTAAAATTTTGTTCACACTCATAAATGATATTATCAAAAGCACTTTTGATGAAGACAAATGATATGCACAGCCAGCACTTTGAGTTGCTTGTCTAATTAAAGCGCAAATATCAATGCCGGACTTTGCACCCACAAACGCATCGGGAAGTGCATTGCATTGCTTAGTGGGTCATGTGGCTGACCAGTCCACAGTCGTTGACTCAGCCAGCAGCGCAGCATTGTGTATGGTACTTAAATCCAGTTTGAATCGCTTGAAATAAATGTTTAGTTCTAAGCTGTTACTTTAAAAGTTTGGCTATGTAAAACTGTTCAAAAAGATGAAAAGTCAACTTCACTTAACGTTTTATATATGAAATTCAATCTAAGCTTAAGATTAATTTTAAATTATTATCAAACAGTGACAACAATTCTTGCAGTCAGTCATCAGTATTCGATTAATACGTATATCTTATTAATATTATATGATAAAATACATAAAACTTCGATAAAAAACTTCATTTTAAATTATTTTCAAACAGTAACAAGATTTCTCCTTTATATCTTTAAATAAAAAATATATAAGAATAATATACTAATTTAAGATACATCAAACTTCGATAAAGTGCATCTAAGTATTTACAGTTTAGTTCACTTTTATAGCAATAATAGACTAAGGCTCAAAAGATTTTTAAATAAATATTTTCTATTTAATCTATCTATTTATTTATATTTGGTAATTTTCACTAAAGCAGTAAAATGCAACAAGGAGTACATAAACTATTTTATTCTAAAGGCATGTATATAATTAATTGAATCTTAAAGTAAATAATTTTTAATTGAAATTTTTAATTTAGTCAGCAATGATTTTGAAACACTTCAACAGATAATTTTCTCTGGATTTGTTCTAACATAAAGAGTACTTAAACTGCTTAATTCTAAGAGCAACTATAGTATTAATTGATTATGTTTAGCATAAATTTTAAAGTTCACTGCTCGTTAAAGTCGAAAGTTGGCCTACAATGGGTTAAGCTACAATATATTAAAGTCTTTGCTGTTTGTTCTTCTTCATAACTCAAGTTAATGCCACAGGCGCCGTTAACGCCTTTTTTTGTTCCTGTTCTTGTTGTTGTTGCACGGCAGGCGGCCACATAAACAAAATATGTGTGAAATTTGTACCTAAAATAAAAATGTTGAAAATGTGTGTGCGGCGGCGAGTGAGCGAGCGCAAAGGTCGGACTAAGGATGCGCTATGTCTGCATTTGATTTCCGTTTGCTTTTGGCATATAGCATGCCGAGCGATTCCGTTTTCAAATCACACCTCACAGACGAAAGAGATAGAGAGAGTGAGTGTGAGAGAGAGCAGCCGTAACGTGGCTTGGGTAGATTTTTCACATGCCGTGGCAAACATTTGGCAAACACATGTGCAACAACATTTTGTGTGGCAGACACTGCTGCCCCAGCAGCCCAAAAGGCGAGTTTGAGGCTTGAATTGAATTCTTTTCTTTTTGTAGTGAGTGTGTACCTACGCCTTTTGGTCACTGCTGCTGCTGCTGCTGTTTGCTTGTGGCATAAACAAATCAAATGTATATATATTGTTGTTATCGCTGGTGGCAGCCACTCAAAGATTGTCTTTGTCAAGTCAACAGAGCGCCAAGCAAATTGCCTTTAAACTGCCAAAACATAGACGCAATGGCAACGCCAACGTAAAAAAACAAAGATGAAGAAAAAATGGCGAAAAACTTTTGCAAATCAGCTGAAATTATGAACTTCCGGCTGCAGCTAGCGGAAGTTCATTTTAACCCACAATAAAAGTTTCTATTATATGCATGTATGCGTATGTATGTGTGTGTGTGTGCATCAGTGTGTGTGTGCGCAAAAGTTTTGTGCTTATATAAAAGCATAAAATTTGCATTATTCACTTAAAACAAACAGCGTGCCACACACACACACATAGATAAACACCCACACACACACACACACACAGACAGCTTCTAGATCCTTTGGATGGAAGCACACACTTTTTGCAAACAAACAAACAAATATTAAATGCAAATAAATGCGCAAGAAAATTGCAAGCGAACGAGAGCCAATGGCATCAACTCTGGATCTGAATCTGAATCTGAATGGGAAGCTCACTAGCAAACAAATAGTGAAATATTTTGAGCAGCTATCGAATAAAACAGCATCTAATGTTGGTGGATGGGCGTGGGTGGACTAATGGGTGGCATTGAAGCCAAGCACTGCGCTGACATACGCAAGGTTGTTGCCACGTGTAAGCTGTGGCAAATACACTGTGCAAAATATTCAAACTACTTCGAAAAAAAAGTATTTTTAATTTCAATTATTATTTAAACAGAGTTAAAATTGAAGTGGAAACATTCATATGTTTAAAACAAAGTGAATTCAATTTTAAATATTATTTAAAAAAATATATAAAAGCAGAATGAATGAAAATTGCAAGGTTAAGAAATTATTTACAATTATATTATTATTTGAGTAAGTAAATAAGCAAAGTAAATTAAATTAAATGAAAAGTGGAAGCTTAGGCAAGTTTTAAATAAATAAAAGCACTTTCAATTAATATTGAAATGAAAATATAAAAAATCATAATAAAAGTTAAAGCATCTGTAAGTTGAAAGCCCAGATGTAATTAATTTCAATTAAAATCTAAGCAAAATAGAATAACCAAATTATAAATAAAAGCATATCCATTCAAAATAAGAAAATATTATCCATTTCCATTATTCCATATCTTAGTATATTAAAATATAAACAAAATAAACCAAATTAAAAGTAAAAGCATTTCCACGAATTAAAGATATTATTGATTATCATTATTTTATATATAAATATATAAAATAGGAATAAAAGTTAAAGCATTTGCAAGTATAAAGTCTCAAGTGTTTAATTTGAAATAAAATCTAAGCAAATAAACTAAATTAAAAGCAAAAGCAAGATAAAAGAATATTCTAAGTAAAAATAATTTAAATTATATATCTTAATATATTAGGCATATATCAAATGTTACTTTTAAAAGCCAGTCTCAACAAGTTTATGTTTGTATTAAAAAACCAAATTGTAGTATTATTTTAATATTTTATATCAGCAACAATTTATAGTGGTTATATATTAGTTTCAATATGCTACATGTAATATAAAAAGTCAAGCGGTTTCAAGTACATACTCTTAAAATTTTCTATATCTTTTCAAAAATCCTAATAAATTATTTTTAAATACAGCTTTCTAGCTCTTTTTGCTTATCTATTTTATATGCATAAATATAGTTACAATTTGATTTGAATTTCGGCTACTAACTTCACGTATTATATTGCAATTAATGGAGCTCGTATGTGGCTTAAATGGCACACTTTAAGTTTGGGAAACTCTCAGTGAAGTGGCTGACAAGCAGATGAAAATCTCTCGGCACGGCGTAATAAAATGCAACGTTTTTCTAGTTTTCGATTTGAATGGCAAACTTTTGCTGTTAAACTAACAAATACCAAGGCAAGCAAATAGACAAACACACACACACACACATACATGAGAGACTCCAGTCAGGCAGGCAACTGAAGCGGATGCTATGGATGCCATCGAAAATCTCAGGCCACCTAGGCAAAGGCAGCAGCACGCATGCAAAACTGAGAGCTCGAGCTTGAGACTGAGACTGCGACTGAGGAGTGAGTGAATTTATAGTTTTCTGTTATTTACCGACAGGAAGTGCAATTCACAAATCGTTATGGAGACACTCGAAGCTCTAAGACTGTGAGACTTTGCGCCTTTGTTTATCTTGGGCTTTCAATGATTGAGGAGCAAGTAAGTCGCGTGGCAGTCGCTGCAAGTTGCAAGTTGAGGTAGCAACAACTTATAATCAACAGCTTTGGCGGCTTAAGAACTCTCGGCAACTGAAACTGAAACTTTCGACACACAAAAACTATGCGGAATATGTGAAACATAAGTATCTACCAAGTCGAAGTCGAAGTTCTGCAATTCCCCAAATGCGGCCCGTGTGTGCATTTAAGCCACTTTTAGTGAAACTTCACATTAATTTCAATTTGCTGCCAGTAAAAGTTTTGCCATGCACGTCCGCAAATTGCTTTTGGGGCAACCCACACACACACACGTATCTATGTGTGTGTGTGTAACTTTAGCACTTTGCGGCTAAGAGGTGTGCTTACTTTTTTAAGCAGCTCCAAGCCAAGTGGCAACATAAACAAACTGGACTGAACATATGGCTATGTATATTTTTCTTTCTCGACTCGCTGTTGCTGTTGTTGACCACCCAAAATTATTGAATTCGCGGAAAGCACAAGACAAACAGCAACTGAAATCCGAAACGTGCTGAAATTTTTGCTTGCCTTGCATAACCAAGAAAAAAAAAGCAGCACAAATTCGTCACCTTTTTAAGCGGCGACGCCCACACGACGTCGCTTTTGACGACGCAGCTGCCTGGCAATGATATCATGCACTATATGCTGATAAATTTTTGCATGGCCCGACCCTCATTAGTCTTAATTGTTTAACGAGCAACTATAGTTTTTAGCCTAGCTTGCCATTAATGAGCATAAATTTTATAAATTAGCTCACATGAGACACGCAGCGCACCTTTAAGCTGTAAGAAATTTATCTAGCCTATGGGTCAACCCAACCAAACACCCAACTACCCAAAGTGGCTGGTTGGGGGGTTGGTTCATTTGAACGTGCTTAAAGTTTAGCTTTTGTCACATGCGGCACTTGTCCCCTACTTGCTGTATAATCCCGTTATTTGCTTGTTGTGCAACTTGTGTCTGCTTTTGTATCCTGCGGGATATGCAAACTTATTAGACAACTTTTGTCCCAGGCTAAAGCAGCAGCAAAAGCAAAAGCTGAGCACAACTCTCAAGTGATAAAGACGCTTCTCTCTTGCCAAACAGCAAAACATTTTGTGTCGAGTCATTTACATATGGCATACCAAATTCAAAAGGGTTGCGGGACTGCCCCCGCCCAATGCTTAAAGTTGAGTGTGTGAGTGGCCAAAGTGTCGGTGTTGATATCCAAAGTACTTACCTTTGAGGAATAAACTATCATCGTTTAAAGTCTTATGTAGTGTGTGCATTTTATAGCTGATAAATGTTATAGCTCAAGAAATAGAAACTTTGTTTTGCTATAAGAAATTGTCTTGGAATACTTTTTGTATCTTAATTGATTTGATGTATTTTATATGTGAGCGAAACATTTCGCTTACTTTTATTGCTGCTAAGTTTTTATTAATTGAATTGCTCAAAGATCATTTTAATTAAATATTTGTTATAGTCTTCATTTTTCATTCTAATATATATTATATAGTTATATATTATATGAAAAACGTTATATGAGCAACTGGGAAATCTTTCTAGACTTCACTGGGTGGTTACTCGGGTGGTTACAAAGCAAAGGAACCTTAATCCCGCTATAGATAACATCCTTAATCATATGTATCTCAACAGTTTTTAGCTGGCATCACAATGCGCCTACATGTCCTCTGGGTGCTTACGACTCTGGTCGGGAACGCATCTAACCTATTCTAAGTCATATTTTAATATGCACATTTTATTTAAATATTTGTTTTATTTTGAATCTATTTATTAATAAGTAGATTTGGATTGGAGGGTTTAGATATTTGAATATATGAGATGAGTATAGATATAATTAAATTTAAACTAATGTGAATATTACCCCCTATTGACTCGCTCTACCCTTAAGACTTACCAACGATTAGTATATCTATACTCATTTCATACTTATTAATCATATGAGGGATCACTACTCTTTGCTAGGCCTCAAGGGCAGCTCAAGAGCTGTTAATATTCACATTAGTTTAATTTCAAATGCCAAATTTTAAAAGCATTTATTTTGGTTAACAAAGCTGTCAGCTAACTGCACACATTGTTGCAATTTCTCAAGTTCAATGCTGCAGCTGCAAAGTGCAATGGCAGCTACAATTCTATGCTGCACCTGTATGTGGCACAGTCTGCAGTCCCTGGGGTAAGCTAGCGAACTAGCGTATGAAAGAAAAAAATGGCAAATTCGGCGACCACCCAGTGCGTTTGGCTTTTTGCAAAACAAACAGAACGTCAGTCAAAAATATAGCAAACCAGCGCAAAATATTGCAATTTGGCAAGTTGTGAAACGAAGCAGCAAAAAAAAAAAAAACAAGCGAACCGAAAATATTGCTGTGTTTTGCACATTTCAATGTTTTAATCTTGACTGGCAAAAATAGCCGTGTGTGTTTACATTGGCAGCACTTGAAGAGCAGCGGCGACCACCCACAGGCAGCTGCGTGGGCGTAGGCGCCAGCGCCCAAGTGAAAGAGCTACAGAGAGGGTCGAAATTAATTATAATCAAAAAGTTTACGCCCAAGCAACACCTTGAGTCTTGGCCAATAAAATTGAAATTTATGGCAGACACACACACACGCACACACATGCACATGAGAGCGTCTTGGAACTGTTACTGTGTTTATTAATTGGCAAGCTGATGGGGCTTGAAGGGGCGGCTATGTGGTCGAGCCGTAGGTTTATGTGAAAATTTATCTTACTCTAGAGTAGACCGCAAGCCAAGGCGCCCAGCAGCTAAACCGACTGATTCATTTAACTACTTAAGCTATTAGCCACACACACACACACACACACACACAAAGGAAAAAGGGTTGCCTGATGTGCCCATGTGTGTGAAACTGTTGATAAATTTACAGTTTTTCATACAAAAATTCAAGCGCTGCTGACAGGCCAAGGCGGCGGCTGCTGCTGCTGCTGCTGCTACCTTCGTTAGCTGATAAGGCCAAGGCGCATAGCATTTAAATAGTGGGCGGGGTCGTACACACACACACACGCATACACATGTGTGGCTCCCAGCTGAAAACCACATAATAATTCTGAAGAACAATGTATAAGCGTCAATTGTGCATGGCCAATGCCCGTGTATGCGAGTTTTACTCACATATACACATGAGTGTGTGTGTGCGTGTTACTGCAGCTGTAAGTGTCAAGGGAGCAACAGACACAAGCCAGAACAGGAGGGTTCAAAGCAAAGGCATAAGAAGCACAACACATGCCACACGTCAACTCGAGAAATTTAAATTAAAAACCTTTTTTGCATGAAATGTTTTGTTGTCCTTGCTCCTGTTGTTGTTGTAGCATATTGCAATTGCAGTCTGTTATAGGGGTAAACGCTGATAACAGACAAAAGTCATTGTTAAACAATGTAAACTATTTATGTTTATTCAAAATTAAATCGCACCAAGGCTAGCGCAAGTTGCTAGCTCTAAAATTATATTTGTTTTGACATTAACATTGCTGCATTTGTTAACAGACATATGTTAAGCTAACAGCTGGCAATAGCTTGGCGTTAAGCATAAATCAGCTTGAGCTCGAGATGCCTATAAAACTAAATCAGCTTGAGTTCTTCTAGTTAATTCTTTTTGTTTAGCTTTTATAAGCGTTTTTTCTTGTAATACATTGTATTTATATAAACAATTGCTAGAGATACTTTAAAGTTGTGCGGAAGAATGTAACAAAATCTTAAGTACAATAAAAAATTATAAATAATTTAAAGAAAAGCATACAAAACATTTTCAAGCTAAATATATTAATTTAATTTAATGGAATTGAAGTGTCCCACGAACTGTAAGAAAAATTCTAATATATCATACCCTAAAAAAAGTACACAAAATAATATTCGAATAAATAAAATTCTTGCATATTAGGCTAAAAATTAAAACAAAGCTGCTCTTCTCTATTCTACATTAAGCCCAGAAACTAACTTGCATCAGCAAAGTATCTATTTTTTTTATTTATTTAAAGTCAACTATGAACAGTCGGCGATAAAAGAAAATAGTTACAAAAAATATTTAAAGTTAAATTAAAATACATCTTAAGCAAAAAAGTGTTGATCAGCATCTGCTTTATGTCTGTATGAGCAGCAAGATAATGCAGCAGATCGATTTAAAAAGCTTTGATAATCAATATTCCTTGGACATTGTAATTAAAAGAATAACTTAGAAGGCTTAAATGATTCTATCTGCTGCACCACAGCGAACTAATTTTCTTGGAATTTTGTGATCGAACTGTTCACGTTACTCAAAGTGTGTATAAAGTTGGTTGTGTCTAGTTTTAGCTGCACATTCGTTTTGTATTTTTATCTCTTTTTTTTCTAGCTACACATATGCTAGCGTTGCCAATTAATTTGTGTGCTTAATTCAGCTAATTATTCCAGGCAATAAAATTCCCAATAGCTGCGTAGCTTGAGCTGGGCGTCGGCTTAACTGAGTTGCTTGTTTGGTTTTCTTTTTTTTTCTGGTTGGAGGCGACACCTAAATGCGCGACACAAGTGCCACGAGTGGGAACATTTTTAATTCAATTCACAAAGGTTCCTTAGCTTGCTCTAAAGCGCAAATAAAAATAAAGAAATAAAGACAAAAAAAAAAGAACGCAAGCAAGACATTCAAATTCAAATTGTACAAGACGCTGACGAAGCTGGCGGCGCCACACGTCGGATTAATTTTATGTGCGCCAAAGCAGGACCGTCTATATCTTGGTCTTGTGTCGTCTAGAGCTTTGGCCTTTAGCTGCGCGTTCAATTAAACTCAGATGGGGTAGTTGGTCTGGTGGCGAAGCCATTGCCATTGCCATTGGCTGCGTATGGCTGTGTGGCAATTGTTAAAATCGAATTAAGCCACGGTGTCGCATACTTTTGATCTGCTCGCTGCTGCCGCCCAATGAAATGTTGCAAATGTCTTTGAGAGCCCCGAAGAGCAGCAGCAGCTAGCAACGCTACCAATGTCCTTACATTGTCCTTGCCAATGCGCGTTGTTTGCTGAGGTATGTCAACTTGCCACTTCCAGTGCGATTTAGGTTTCAATTTCAGTTGTATGCGCGCAAATGAAATTAAATGAAGATTAGTCGTGTGCTCGCCCTGCTCTCTCTCTCTCTCGACTGCCAGATTATTCCAAGAAATAAAAATCTACAAGATACGAGCAACGCCAACGAGCAGCGAGCAATGAGTACGCGAAGCTCATTACATTTCTTTTTTGGTTTCGTTTCATTACGGGCGGCTTTTGGTTTTATTTTATTTGCTATTTTTATGGCGCTTGAGGTGATTTGGCCAAGTTAGTGGTGTGTGGAGGCGTGCCGCTTAAATCTGTGCAAATCATAAGCTACATTTGATACACAAATGATGACCAGCTTTGGTAAACAACAAGTCACAACTAAAGAATAATCAAGCCAAGCAATTGAATAACTTTACTTTACGCGCTTCAAAGTTAGCTTAATGCCAATTAGTTAAATATCAAGCCAGTACATTATAATATAGCTATGCTATAAGAGCTAACCACTATTAATTGGTAGGGCATCAATTTTATTACCTTTACTTTTATATGCAAATGTTATCTTTCGTTTCATATCAAAGCACTGAAACAAGACAACTACTTTTTAATGAATAAATATATATGACCATAAAAATCGCTGCCGTACCAATTAATAGCAATTAGGGCTTGTATTTAACAGTAGTTGGCAAGGATTGCACACCATAGAACTGAAGCCATTTATCCAAACGTCTGTCACTAGCCAAAAATCCTAAGAGATTCTCTGAATTGCGTTCTTTTCCAGATTCTCAAGCAATATTTGTTATCAGCCGCTTGAATTGAGCAAAGAAATTTTATTAGAGCTGAGCAACCCAACAACAGACGCTTTAATGTTTTCTTCTGTAAAATTGTTCTAACCACAGTGCTTTACAAAATGTAAAAGGGTATAAACTATTTCTATAAATACTTAATCTTTGGTTAGTAAGAAGAAACACTTGGTCGCTGTTTCGTCTCTAAAAACTTGAATAGCTACTTTAATAATGAAATGCTCTAATCAAGTAGTTTTGGTAAAATGTATTATTAAGTTGAGTGCATTCAACTTTTGGCAAACAACACTTTGCTTTTAATGGAATTGAATTCTTAGAGGTATTTATAGTAACTCTAGTAGTTTGATTGCTAATTATTTAGTTCGCTTGAGTAAAATAAATCAAACATTATCAAACTTAATAACAATTAATGGAATACGAGGCGATTATATTGCGTTAACCGCGCCTCAACTGATGGAGTTGTAGTTGTTCTTGGAGTAGTTGCTGTTGAAGTAGTTCTTGGCGTTGTTGTTGTTGCTGCTGTTGTTGGTGTTGCTGTTGCTGCTGTTGAATTGCAAAGCATATTGTACTCAATCCATTCTCGATGCGGCTGAATGCGCATGAAGAGATTAACCGTCTCACTGCCCGTGTATCTATCGGGTCCAACTAGCAGTCCTACGAGATAGTAATTGCTAGGCTCAGAGTCTCTCACCTGCACATCCATTAGCGGTGCGCCCGTAAATATTTGTGCATCTAGATTGCTATTAGCACAGATATGATTCAGAGGTGAATCACGTGAGGCGGTGATATAATTGAGATTACGCAGCTTGCGCTTGCAGGCGCTGGTGCCAGCCACATGCATGAGTCCTTTGAGCTTAAAGGGCAGAGATTTGTCGACAGCAAAGCCTGCATAGCTGAGGAACTGAGCAAAGTGCGCGTAGCTAGTGCTGCTGCCTCTATAAGGTGGCAAGCAAATAGCTCTAATGCTCTCACTAAAGTCCAAAGCATGTGTAAGCTTTAGTAGCGCAATATTGTTGAGCAACGTTGAGGCTTGATAATCTGGATGTATGATGACCTCAGCTATGCTGAACAGCTGTGGAATTGCAGCGCAATTAGTTTGTGCGCTGCAGTCTGGCTGCATAAATGGATTTGTTGGATTCCAATCGCCCAGCAGCACATGACGCAGCGGCTGATCCTCTAGCATTGCCTCATTGAAGCAATGCGCAGGCGCCAGCAAATGTTGCTCAGAGATTAATACAGCCAGACACTTGTAGTTAATGCCACGAGCAGCTAAATGGTTTGGCTTTAAAATTCCACTCAAATTACATGAAGCTCATTCGACTTACACTCATAGCCCAAACGTCCTATCCAAGCAAATTCATTGATGCCAGTTATGTGTGTAAAGTTTGCATGTTGCTCCTCGTCCAAGTAACCGCAGTTTGGTTGCTCGCAGTCTATAAATAATTATTGTTTACATTATTTTTCGACAATTTGTTATCAAGCTTACTCTGGCCATGTACTGCTCCTCTGCTTAGCAGCAGCAACGAGAGCGTCCATATGATCTTCATGCTCATTCTATGTGTATACACAACTGATGAGCGAATTGTTTGTATTTATTTAAATTTCATTTACATATATTTAGTTGCTATTATCAAATACAAATACACAGCTTATCAGCTCCAGAGCGTGACGTGCGCTTCCAAAAATATAAATCAAAATAAGCATGGGCACTAACTTACTTTGTCTATTTATATAAACTTTAAGGGGGTAATGTAAGGTAAGGTATTCGCAAGTTGTGCGCAAGTTTGTAACAGTCTCAAGAAAATAATAAATATATTGATTGATATAAAATTTAATCATTAGCTGTCTACAAAATATTCTATACTGCTTGAAAGAAAATTATATAATGGCATAATAGTTTTATTATAATTTTGCAAAAGAACATTTAATTTTTAATATTTCATTAATTTATTGTTCTATTTTGCTTTTACCTTTTGAGTTCATAGATGAAATCAAATAAATAGATTTGTATGTAAAGTGTATTAATCAGTTGGCTGCGTTTGTTTTTTGACTAACTGCTTTAAAATTTATATAATTATTCATTTGGTATAAGCTTTTTAAAATACAGTTAAGTCTCGTTGCAGAGTTTGTTTTATTGAATCATTTTATTGAATTCGCTTAACGACAGAATTTCGGCTAACGATCGCTCTTCAAATTGTAAGACGTAGTGTGATCGTTAACTGAGTTTCGACTGTACTTTCGTGATGATTGTCTCTTTTATTTATAATTTTTGCACTTAATTTAGCCCTTGCTTTAATTTCTTTCCAAAAATTATTCACAGCTGCCGCGGCCGTTATCTTCGTTCAATTAAAACACTTGCCGTTAATAGCTAAGCAATTTGCTTTCATCACAGACAATACACACATAGCTATATACAATAAGTATATTCAACATTTAGTTGTCTGCTCTGGAAGCTGAAGAGATACTCCTTTTGGCTGCCTGATGAGCCGCAGCCGTTGGTGTTGACATTTTTTGCATATTAATTGAAGACAAAGTCAGCAGCGAGTGCGTTGCGTCCTCCCTTGGCTTAATTTGCGGTAAGTTCATTAAGTAATAAAACATAAATTTCAGCTTCTTTTTTTTTTGCTGTTGCTGTTGTGCTTTTATACTTTGGCCCCGGCAGCTAGTTCGTTTTTTAATGCTTTGCATATTTCTTTAATGAATTAATTCTGTTTTGGTTATGCTTTTGGTTTTGTTGATTCACCGTTCACTGGACTTTTGATAAAGGCGCAAAGTCGTTGGCGATAAAAAGGCCAAGCGCAAGTGCTAAGAAGAACAAAAAAAAAACCCCGAAAACATAAAAATTTATTTTTAATTTATGCGCAGCAGCAGCAAAAAAAATGTAAGCAAAAGCGGAAAACGTGTTTCCATCAGCGTCTGAGTGAGCAACTCTTAATTATGAGCAAAAGTTTTCTATCAATTTTTTGTTAAACTTGTTTGCACTCTCAGCTAATAATTATAATTTGAGCGCTAAAAAAACATGTTTTGCATTTGAAAAATTTATGTTTTCTCTACAATTTCTGCATTTAATTGACTCCTTTGGGTATGATAAAGTTAAAGCGTGTCGCCGCCGCATCGGGTGGGGTGGGGTCGCTGCCGAGTTTGAAATGTTGACACTTTTTACAGTCAAATTTGTTAGCTGCATATTTGTTGACATGTGTGTGTGTTGCCCACAAATGAGCCGTGCAATTGTCGTGGCCTCGCATATTGACAGCTTGAAGCTGTCTCTGTGTCAATAGTCAATGCATTCTGGATTGCCATGGAGACGACTCTCTCCTCTGAGCACACGAGCAGCATCTCAAATTTCAGACGTGCGCACAGCTTGTGACTGACAACTGTTCCAACGTTCTGAACATTGCCCCTGTGCCTGATAAGTCGACGTGACAGTACAAAAGAAACATAATTTGCACTCAGCAACAAAAACGTTGCATCAGAATATTCAATTTATCAACTAAATATTAAATATTAAAAAAATCTTACTTTACTTTGAACTTTTTCTTATAAAGTGTATAATGATTATCAAAGATTTTTATTTAAATTACTCATTCTAGAACTCACCACTAAATTATGGCTTCTGTTCAGGAATAATATTTCATATTTAAGGGTATTAAAATTAACATTTTGGATTGCTCACAATTGCTTAGAAAATTAATCAAAATTAATAAATTACCATTCAAGAAAAATGTAAAGATTTGAAATTTAGAAATTTTATATATAAATTTACTCATTACTTATCAAATATAATAAAAATAATTTAAAAAAATTTTTAAAAATTATACATTTAAAAGTTTTAATAAATATAAGTGGTTGTTACTTTAAAAATTAATTCGAATATCAAAATTAATAAAAATTTTTAAATAAAAATTAAATATCAGAAGTTTACAAATATTAAGAAATATAAGAGGCTGTTTTTGGTTTTAAAAGATAATCAATATTTATCAAAATTAATAAATTGGCATTTAAGAAAAAGCTCAAATTCAGAAATTTCAAAATCTAAACTAAATACAGGGTCCAAGACTCAAAGTGAAACCATAAATTCACTTTGGAAAATTACTTTTACACAATTTCAAGTACAAAATGTGTAAGAATAATACAAGATTAAGAATCAATTCACTTTTGCTCGATGTGACCATCTCTTGCCTTGAATATAGCTGTTTTTTATTTTAAAAATAAATTTCTATATAAATTATTTTCTAAGCTGCCTGTCATAAATTGCTTACTTTGTTTTGTTGTCTAATGTTAGCTAGAGAAACATATGGATCTGCTAATAATAAATATGTACACTTGTTGCTTGGACAATAATAGTTTAGTTACCTAAGCGGTAGCCACGCCTACTAGAGCAGGCTATGCTGGCGTCTTATCAGTGTCAGCGCCTCAGTTTATCGCTAGCTCACCTACGAGATAAGCAGCAGCCATAGCCAACACACTGCTTGGCAGCCCAATCAGATGCGCTCTATCTATTGACGCGCATTAGTTTCCAAGCGCTCAACTCACCATGTTGCGTCTCTGCTGGCTAACATTGTTGCTGTTGGCTGCGCTGCGCTTGGTCCACGCTGAGGTAATACACTATCAAACATGTCCAGACACAGAGGCTGACTGCACCATGGGCGAGGTGCGTGTGGATCCTTGTCCGCAGGCAGTTCACAATGCCGCCTGTCGCATACGCCGCCGTCGTCCAGGCAGCATTAGTTTTAAGTTTACGCCACATTTCGATGCGGAACGACTGGAGACAACGCTGGTGTGGGTCAAGAGTGAGACGGAGGAGCTGCCTATGGTTTCGTTGGAGCGCGATGCCTGCAAAAATATTCAGTGTCCCATTAAGAGCGGTGAGCTGCAGACTTACGCGCTAACAGCGCCCGTTGAGGCCAAGTTTCCAATCAGTTCTTATACCATACGCTGGCGATTGAAGGATCCGGTAAGCGGCAAAATGTGTTGCTTCAATCATGATATCAAAGTGGTGAACTAACTAATGTGTTGGCTAATAAATAAGCAAGCAACTGTGAACTGATTTACTTGATTCATTTACTTGTTAGACTGCTAATACAATTACCTTTGAGATAGGGCCGCCTTATCAGCAGGCCGAGACTTATCTGAGACGCAGCATGTGCATCGCTTAGCTTATCGCTAAGTCACCTTTGAACTGAGTCTAGATTAGAGCCAGCAGGCGGCAATCGAATTCAATGCTGGTTCAATGTGCTTGGCGCATTCGTTGAAAAGCACTCAAGCCAACATGTTGCGTCTCTGCTCGTTGCTGCTGCTGCTGGCGGCTACACTAGTCAGCTGCGAGGTTATACACTTCCAAAGCTGCTCGGACGAGTGCTCGATAGCTCAAGTGCGTGTGGATCCTTGTCCGCAGGCAGCTCACAATGCTGCTTGCAATATCAGACGCCGTCGTCCCACCACCATGAGCTTTGACTTTACGCCCAAGTTCAATGCGGCAACGCTGGAGACTACGCTGGTTTGGGTTAAGAGCGAAACGCATGAGCTGCCGCTAATTTCGCTGGAGCGCGACACCTGCAAAACCATCAGTTGTCCCATCAAGAGCGGTGAGCAGCAAACTTACACAATGGATGTGCCCATTGAGGCCAAGTTCCCCATCAGTGGCTACACCATACGCTGGCGGCTCACAGATCCCGTTAGCAAGCAGCACTGCTGCTTCCAGCACGACATTAAGGTGGTGCGTTGAACTATGTGACAAACTGTTTGGCGCTCTGTGTAAATAAAATTGTATTTTTCGACCTAAAAGCTATTGTCTAATTATTTTTTGCGCTGTTGTTGTCTTTTGGGGGCAATTGCAATTATAATTTAAAGCATTGCGTCAGCTAACCTGCGTTAGCTAATTAAGCGCCCCAGGGCTGTGACTCGACTTTGATTGAACTTTTGGGTGCCATTAAAGCAGCTGCTTGTAAAAAATTCAAGCTTAGTTATCAGCCTCGTCGTCAAACAATTAAAAATTGAGCACTCAAGTTGTGGTCATAAAATCATTTCTGCGTTTTTATTGTTTTTCTTCATTTTTTTATGCTGTCGCTGCTGCTGGTGGTGGTGGTGGAAAATTCAAATAGCAATAATTTCAAATCACTTTTAATTTCTCGGTTTCTGTTTACCTAAACGCTAAGAGAAATATTTACGTTGGGGGCGGGGCTGGGGGCTGTTGCTGATAAGCGCCGCATGCCAAGTTCTCAACGTAGCCACTTGAATAAAAAGCAAACAAAGCGCAAAATAACAAATCACAAGACAAATGACAAAAAAATGAATTTATAAACATTTTCAACTTTGTAGCATTTAATTTCAATCAATGGCAATGCTCTTGCCATACTTATACCCAAGTTGGGAGACAGCTTCAGAGCAAGCTTTGGCATCAAATTCTGGCTAACTATTGAGCACAACACAACGACCAAGACTTAGACGCTTGATTTCTACTACTTCCAGCAGACAGAAGATCGTCATCTTCGTATCCTTGAGCAAATAGTGAATTTTCTTCTTTCTGCTACTTTCTCAACGCTGTTGTCACCAGACAGAAGATAGTCTTTGTAGAGAATTGTAATTTTTTCTTCTGAAAGTATCTCAATTTTACCAGGCAGAAGATCGTCTTCTTTTCTTCCTTCTACTACTTTTTCAAACAGAAGATCGATCACCAGTCAGAAGTTTTACGATCCTTGAACAAATAGGAACATTTTCTTCTTCGTCGCGAGCTGTCTGATGCCTGATTCGTATTGCCAAAAACGCAAAATGCCATATTCTCAATTAATAATATGTAATCGTGTCTAATTTTTAAGTCTTTATCTAGAATGAGACACTCTTACGCATCTATACATTTCACCTCTATCTCTGAAAAAAACGAAAACTGAGTATCAATAATTTATAAACATTTTCAACTTTGTGGCATTTAATTTCAGTCAATGGCACTGCTTGACTCATACTTATAGCCAAGCATATAAGGCGTCTTGGTAAGCTGGGACAATATTTCACATTTGACAGCTTCAAAGCAAGCTCTAGCATCTACATAGAGCACTTCACGGCGATGACTTAGGTAGTTATTCAATGTCGGCTCGCTCTTGCGAAACTGCTGCATTTGGCGATCCAAATAGGTGATGTTATCCTGCGGACTTGGCGTATACGTGCGCATTAGACGCCGCATGCGTGCCATAGTCTCATCGATTTGTAGAAAGATCAAACGATTTGGCGGCACCAGAAAGTTTTCGAATAGCTCACGCGCCTCACAGCGATTGTTCGGATAGTTGATGAGTATCCAGCCACGATGCAGTGCATCCTCTTGCAGCAGCCGCTGCTGTATCATATTTCCAATAGCCTGCGAGCGTTTATAAACACAATCCTCAGCTATGCCTTGCTGCAGCAGCTCCGCATGCTCGGACTGCGGCTGTTGCGCAATTTGATGATACGCCAGGACATCTGCATCTAAAATAAGCAAATTCCAGCGCTTGGCCAGCGTATGCGCTAGCGAACGACGTCCCGACCCAGGTCGTCCATGCAGCACAATGCGATGATAAAAGCTCGTGGGCAGCTGATAGAAATCTCCAGGCACATTGCGATGAAATGCGTCTAGCGATTTGGAATAAATATCCACAGCTATGCGTCGTATATTTTCACCCATAAACGCGCGTATATCCTCCACAGGCTGCACTGAAATCTCCGCCAGCATGCGACTCATTATCTCCATCAGCTTATGCTTCTCTATATAAAACATATAGGCAGCGCCGAACTGCACCAGCGTTTCCTTGTCAATTTTGAGTGAATGCGACATAATCAAGTTTAAATTTCACAACAAAACGAACTTTTTATGGTTTGCATTTATAAAATATATACTTGGTGCAAAGATAATTCTTCAATGAATTTAAGGGCAAATGATTTGAACTAAAATTTGAAGCTGCTTTGTTTACTTTATTTTTAAAGTAAAACAAAGGGTAAAAGCAGAAGAGTGATCATATAAGTCAAATTAAGAAATTAAGCCGAACTAAATGGTTGAAAACTTTATTATATAGCGCGTATTGGTTAAGTTAACTAGGGGGTGAGACTAGAGTAGCCTAACATATAGCGATTAGTGTTGATAAAAGATTCTCTAAGATCAAATCTATGAATAAATGCTCTATATATGTATATATATAATAATTTTTCACTTTAAAGAATATTAAATTAGTAAGATATCAAAAGTCAACTATAGATCCATAAGACGCATTCTCGTGCTCTCTAAAGTGAGAAACTAGTTGATGTTGTGCTATACTAAAGTCTTTTTGTAAAACGAGTAATAAAAATTAAACTAACTTAAACTCATATTGTGAAGATATAATTAAATTATATATCTTTTTGCAAATTTGAGTCACAATTTGGTCAGTGTTGCCAATTTTTAGCCTTTTCCCAATTTGGTCTAAATCAGGACAGCATTTAGCTATGCTTTATGGCTTGTCGACCTATGCAGCTCATTGATATCTTGCTACATTTTTAATGTCCTTTTTTTCTACCAATACTAATCCAGAACTAGCATCCAGCAAAGAATTTAGGAATAATGGTTTATTAATTATACTCGATAATTTTTGCAGACTTGATTTTCTTTTGATTTTACAGTAAAAGCTGAAAATAAACAATATATTTCTTTAAATTAAGTTTAAAACATGCTAGATTTATGGCTTATTTATTTGCCAATTTTCTCAGCTATTCCATTTTTAATTATGCAAGATCTAGTCTAAAATAAGCTAAACTGGCAGTATTGATTTAGAGAGTAACAATTGTTTTCAGTGCTGCAATATATATGCTCCCGAATACGATAAAATTAAATTATTGTTAAGACAGAGTATCGCCTACACACCGTTACCTTTTGTTTAAGATAAAAACAATTGCAACAAATTTTCTGATTTTACATTGACCATCTTTGTATATTGACAGCTATTGATATTCCATTGCTCTTTGATTAATGATTAAGCTTCCTCAAGCTGTTCAAGTCTCATTTATTAACATAAAACATACTTGAAGCGTTTTTATTGTCGTTTCCTTTAAGATGCTCAATCTCTGCTCTAACCACTTTGGCCAGAAATTTGTTTTGTAGTCGCATTTATTGCGCATATTAATTACATCCGTTACAATATAAGAAAATGGCGCGCACTTCCGGCTAAAGCCAAAGCCAAGACTGTCTTTAATGGCTGCTAATGCTCTCGCTCTGACGCCGAATCTGACTCTGACTATGGAGTGTGTTGAGCTGTGTGTAAATTGGCTTCATATATGGCAAACGGCGTTGGTGACAATATTTTGCTGCGAATTATGACAGCTCTTTTGTCGGCGAGAGCTGCGCACATTAACAATTTAAAAAGTTATTTTGGCCTTGCATTGCTTTCAGCCCCAACTCCAACTCCAACTCCAACTCCAACTCCAAGTCGACTGCGAGACTCTGACTGAAGATTGGTGATTTTGCCAACGGCTTGCAAAGTGTTGCCAAATGGCTAACATATTTTATGTTGTCTTATGAAGAGCCAGAGCAACGTCTAGCAGCTGAAGCTAAGCAAAAATGCAAGCAAGCCCAACAGCAAGCCAAGCCAAGTGCCTTTGTTTTGTGGGTGGCTAATAAAAACTATAATAATATGAAAAATAGTTTCCTGTAGTCGTCGTTGTTGCTAATGCTGCTGGCCATGCATGTCCATATTGTTATGTCAAATATGCTGTTAATATACTGCCAGCCAGGCTAATATGGCTCTAAGTGCATTTGCTTATGGATTTAGTGAGCTCTGAGCCCAGCAGCTGTTGAGGCTTTAAGCAAAATGTGCATGCATCATAATAATTCTTACATTTTAATTACATCAAGCGCGAATTCAAAATGTGTGCATGTGTGTGTGTGTGTGTGAATGCTTTTGACTGTCGTTGGCCACAAAGCGAAGCTTTTTAATTAAACTCAAAGCAAAAGTCAAAAGCAAAAGCGTCGGCGATCGCCATGAGCCAAGAGCGAGCGCTCAGTGCTTTGACATTTCGACGAAATGCGCTAAATTACATTTCAACACACATACATATGTATGTCTGTGTGTGTGTGTTTGCATCCTTTTTTAATAACGCAAAAAACAAAAACAAGTGAAACGAAACCCTAAAATGTGTCACAAGTGTCGCGCTGTGTCGTCTGACGCAAGTTTTTCTTATCACTGCCACACTCTCTACGCTGCGCCCAAAGAAAAAGAGAAGAATAAAGAAAAAAAGCACAGATTTTTCTGTGGTTTTCTATCCAACAGACGCGCTGATTGAATGCGCAGTGAAATGAGCACATGCGATGGCGGAGATGGGAGGAGCTGGAGGCGCGGGCGGAGAGTGAAGCGTGTGGCGACCCCATCCAGCTGATAAGCCAAAAGTAACGGCCAGTGCTTGGCACTTGCTAAATCTATGCGCTGTGACTACTTTGACTGCGACTCGTTTAGATTGCGCCCGATGTTGCGCACTTGCGACGCTTTCAAGTTGCCGCGCGCGCTCGTTGCAACTGTAAAGCAAAAGCAAAAACAACTAAACAATAACATTTAAAATATTTAAATGCTACAGCAATGATTGAATACTCTGCCAGAAAGCAAATGTGTTAATTTTTTAAATCAAATTGAAGCTTTAAACACGTGTATAAATAGTTAAATACTTAATCAGAGCACTACAATTTCTTTTCATATTGAAAAGATTTATTATATATTATTATTTACATGAGGACCTGGGACATAGAAGGAGATTTACAGGTTCCAAAGGTTGGAGATACGTTGGAGATACAACTACAGGCCAAAAACTATCACTACATATTGGCCTTGCACCCCAATGTACTCACTCGTGGGTCAAAGACGACTTAAGTCCAAGACCTGTCGTCTAGGTTTATAAACTAGTTTTTTTATTTCCCCTACTATAGAATTATAGTATATATATAGTATATATATTCTACATAATTCTTGTAAAATATAATTAGGTTAAGCTGCCACATAGGTATCAGTATGCTAATTTCAGAAAAAAGGAAATACATATTTGAATAAATTGGAGCAAAAAAAGATATAATTTAATGTAGTATTATTAATAAAATAAAATATATAAGACTAAAATGTCGTTTCTTGTCAAACTCATATGTTTGTTCATAATATTGTTATTACAACTATTAGTTTAAAGTACAGTACAGTACAGTAAAATCATTAACAAGATCACTAATTGTTACCGACTGGTAATAGCAATGAAAAACAAGCAGTAAAAACGCTATGTCAAGTTAAAGTTTATATAATACAGGGACACTTCGATTGAACATTCCAATTTCATGTTAATATTTTAAAATAAGAAGTAGACATGGCGGATATTCGTCAATTCACTCATGGTTTACAATGAAGAAAGAGTAAATTGGTGATTGCCTATACAATTCGCTTATTAATTTCACCAATAGTAATTTAGTTGGGTAAGCAAAGCTGGTGACTGGTAACCAGTGAAGTGACTATTAGGTACTAGGCAGTGAGCCGTACTGGAAGGTTTATTATATTCACATTTATTGAGTGTATTTCGTTATTACAGTATTAGGAAAAGAAAACCATTAATTTTTGTATAAAGTCGCTCCCCTGATGTTCTTCACTGATGATTTCAACAAGTTAATAATCTGTATAGATTGTCAGTTATACCAAAGACGTTTTAGTTGTATATTTTATTTATATTTAAATACTTAAGGATTAAGTTCTTGTAGCAAAGTATCATAACTAGCCTGATGAGTACAATTATATCGTTATATTGATTCACAAATATTGTCACTTCTCTTTAAGCATAAAGTACAATACATTTTCGAAAGACCTCTAAACATTATTATTAGATACAAATAACTTAGTAATACATTTATAAAAATATACAGAATTGTTATTAAAGTCAACTGTATTAATTTTTTAAGCATCATACACTTGTTGAAGAGTATAACTACGAGAAAACTTTATCTCTAAACTGCAAAGTCAGCGGCCTTTTGAGTCAGCTTGGCGGCAATTGCATTTGCCTTTTTATCAGTTGCCATACACCCAAACACATTTCCTGCGGAAACTGCGTTAAACGAGAGTGAGTTTTTTATGTGGATTTGTCTACACTTATTTATCAATTGTGTGCGCTAGAGTTCAGTTGAGCTAACTGCCCAACCACAGCCAGCAGCAGCCCAACAATTAAAAATCACAATTGTTAGTCAACGTGCGCAAATTCCCCAGTGTAGAAGAAAAAATGTATCAACACCTCGCTCGCTATTTGCACCAGTCGCGTTGCCAATATTTTGTCAAACTTTTTTCTATAGCAGACTTTGCAGCTGTGGCACGTGAGTTGCGCGCCTTCAATTATGCGGCAATTGAAAAATTACTACGTGTACAACAATTTTTTGCGTTGCTTGGTTATTTTTTTTCGAAAGGGGTGACAACAGGTTTTCAATTTGTCACCACAACAAAAACAGGCAGCAGAAGCACTGACAAACGCCAAATGAAGCACAAATTTAATTACGCAATTTTATTGGATTAACAAGCGCCAAACCTGGCGACTGACTGGGGTCAACGCCAGCAACAACAAATTTAAATAAGCCGACACACACACACATGAACACTGCTACCAACAGAATTTTTGCATCTTTACTGTTTTCTAGTCGCGTAGGTGAGTCGTAAATTTGTGCGCCATTGTTGACGCCAATGCTCTGGCCACATGGCCATATGTTCGGTGTGGAGTTGGGCGTTTGGGGCTAGGCGTTGTTATCTTCCTTTTTGGCCTTTCACTTATGCAAACGGCGCAACATTTGAAAAATATGTTCACTGGATAAACAGAGAAGCAACAAAGTGCAGCTGATGCCACAACAAACACACACAGAGGAGTCTGCTCCGGTTCCACTTATGCTGACATTTTAATGAGTATGCAACGTGCAACTTCAGCCAGACGGCCTGGCCTGGTCAGACGGCCAAATCCTTGTTAAATTCATTAGTAAAACGTTGCACCTCAACGCACTGTGCGCCATGAGTGCTGAGAGAGAGAGAGAGAGAGAGAGAGAGTGGGAGAGCATGAAAGATAGCGACAGCAGCCACTGACTGCCACACGTTTGGCATCATGTTGCCGCACACGAAATTAAAACCCCACACTGCCCCCAAACACACACACACACACACACACACAAACACACACGCACACAATCTGTGAAACAACATGACATGATACCGATACTAAACTGACACTTTGACATGGACTTAACCCTAAAAACGCTTTGTTGGCTTTATTGGTGTCGGTTGCCTGCCCTGCCTGCCATGTTGCCCTCCTGTGTTTGCTCCCGTGTGTACATGTGTGCGTGTGTGTGTGTGCTGCGATACACTTGATTTTTGCACTAATTTACGTGGATTAAGCGCTTTGGCATGGAGCCGTGACCTGGGTATTATGTTTAAATACCTTTTAATTGACAATTTGTGTTTTTGGCATTTAATGCGCTGATACTGTTTAATTATGTAGCTTACCTATTTATATATTGGGGCGACAGCTTACAAAAACAAGTCTGCATTTAATGTTTGTTGAATTATTTTTGCTGCACGTTTCATTGCGCCCAATCAACTGTAACAGTTTAACGCTTGACTGCAGGTAAATTCTCCACTCATTTATATGCTTCAAGTTTCACTCAACTTTTTAATTTGCGCCAACAATTGCACTCTCTATCGCATTTTAGCCAGGCTAACCTCAACAAGCTGGCAAGTCAGCCACACACACACTCGCGAACAATTTAGAAAAAAGCGCTTAAATCAGCGTGTTTTTTCTTTTATACACTTTGACATTATTTTAAGCGTGGTAAAGGGCATATTTTTATTGTGGAGATGTTAACATATATAGCTAAAAATATTGCTAATACAAATTGGCACTATAAGTAGATCTCAGAAACTATAAGACCATAAGGTCGAGACTATTAAAAAAATTGCCGATAAAATGTTAAGCTATAAAACTTGTGTGATAATTTATTTATTGAATAGTTAAATTCTTTGTTTGTTTTTTTCCCTCTTTAATTTAAGCTGAATAACATTAAGAATGTTTATGCAAGAATTCTTTGCTTCTGTTTTTGTTAATACTTTCTATGTTTGTTGATTTTTTTGAAGTACCCGAAACTAAGCATCACTTATTTTTTTATTCAAATAATTCATATTCATATCATAAACTATCGATATGCACAAGAACTTACAGAACTTTTAAAAATGTGAATAATCTTTTTTCTCAATTTAAGACTGAATAACCTTAAGAGTTTTGAAAAAATAAATAAATCATGGCTTCTGTTTTTGTAAGATTTTAATCCAACATAAACTATAATCTATGAAAAATGTGTTTGTAGTCCAAATTATTTCTGTAAAAATCAAACTTTATTAAAATGCTATTGAACTTGAGTTTTCTGCTTTTATTCTTCATTCAAAGTGTATTCCGAAATGTCTGCATTCATTTTTGCCTGCTCGTGTGTTTTTTTTCAACACTTGGTAAGTTTTGGGGGCGTGGTTGCTTAGCCGCTTAAGTCGTCGTGGCCAAAAGTCGTCGACTAATTGAACCCAACAGATATTTTCAATTAGCAGCAAAACATTTGTGCGCTAAAAAAGTTTTATACAATTTTTTTTTGTATTTTATACTATTTTTTTGCGCCAAGTTTCGTTTTTTATGCCGCCACCTTGAGCTGGCTGCTGCTGCTGCTGCTGCGGGGCAAACACGTCCTGGACAGTGGGGCCAATAAAAAAGGCACCTTAGTGCACAAAGTTTGGGCCAAAAGCGAAGCAAAACTTTTAATGGCATTAAAAAAATACAAAGAAAGTTTTTTTGTTTTTTTTTTTGTGTCTCACTGCGGCAAAAGGTGAACTTTAAAAAAGAAATGATATGGAATAACTTCAAGTATTTTGTTTGCTGCAGTTTAAGCTGAAATGACAAATTTTTAATGCGCTGCGTAAATTTAATTGATAAAGCGCAGTAAAATGTAAACGACGAGGCAAAACAGCAATGACTGCAAAATTTTTGGGCAAAATCCACTGCTTGAGATAAGCGTGCATGGAGTTCAAACAAACTAATTCAGAGTGTGCGTCTGTCTGTGTGTTTGGCTGTTTGTCTATGCCACTGCTACACGCCACAAAGCATGCAACACAAATCAGCGCATAATGGTGTACACAACTGTGTTTGCATTTGCAACGCAGGAAACAAGCGCACGAGCAACTGCAACTGCAACTGCCACCAGCCTCTGTAGCTGCAACTGCAACTGGAACTGCAACTGCTGCTGGGGCACAAGAGTCGAGTCAGACCACGCATTTCAATAATTCTAATTAATTTATTAACGTTTATCAGCAACGATAAATTTAGACAAAACAACCAGCCAGAGAGTTGTGGTTAAATGTGCTGGCCAAACCGAACAAGTTGACAGACTTATAGAAGCTGCAAACTGACGTGCAAATCATCAAGACTAGCTAAGCATAAATAGAAAAAAAAAAACGAAACTATGAATAAATCAAGTATTTTAAATTTGATTTAAGCCTGTAATTCTTAAGTATGCATTCAGGATTAACTTAGTAATTTAAGTCTACTTTTAAGAATTAAAATGACTTTCTTGAATTTGTTTGAGTTGATGAGGCGCGAGCCTCTTAGCTGGTAATAATATATTTAATATGAAAACCAAAGGTATAAAAATATTATAATTACGATAAAATATATTCCATTTATTTAGAAACTGCAAAATATACTCACTCAGATATCCCCTAATGGAATTGCATTTATTATTATTCGGGATTGAAAAATTCAACTATTTCAAACTGGGGTTGATTGGTTCGGATTGAATTTGGGCGCGCATTTTTCTTTTTGGTTATACAGCGATTTACTTAAAGAAAAAAATGTAAGTATGAATAAATTAAGTATTTTATTATTTAATTAAAATTATTAAAACGATTAATATGACTTTCTGTTTCAGATAGTTAATAAGCAGTAGTCTATTAAGTGGTGAGACTCTAGGCTGTGTAAAATAAAATAAAATTTTAAATCCTAAGAATTAATTACGATACAATTTATTCTATTTCATAGAAACTGCAAATGCCATTACAACATTTTCTTAATATCCATCTGGCATTGGATTAAATTTATGAACATTCGGAATTGAAAATATCAACTATTTTATACTTGGGTTAATAATATCCGAAACTATTAAGATTTTGACTTTGCTTCAAACCGAATTCAGACAATTTATCTTGATTTTTCAGTTATTTGTTTAAAGAAAATATTTGCTGCTTTAAGTTAACGAACTCACACCGATTTTCAACACTGCAAAACGTTCGAGAGATATCATCTCAGTTTGAAGCTCAATTCACAGCGTCCACACCCCCAGCCACTACATACAATAAAATAAAAGAAACTTTTGTCTATAGCATTAGCTTAGCTAACACTTTGGTACTCGTAAATAAGCCAGCAATGTGTGCAGGCGTTGATTTTAAAAGGCAACCCATTGATAAGCCTTGGGCTGAGCTGAGCGGCCAGCAAATTCTGCTGAGGTGGCATGCCACATAAAGAAAATAATATAGAGAGACAACTAGGCGGCTTTTTTTTTTTTTTGGTTTTATTGCTGCGCTCGTAAGTTGAGCAAATGACTTTCTCGCTTTGTTTCTCATGCGAAAGTGTTACAAATTTATTGACGCATTTAGATCAAAACTAAAAATTCTGCTTAACAAAATGCCAGAGCTGACTCAACAGTTTTCTTTTAATACAAAAAATGGGACTCAACGCGCTATTGTGGGTGACGACCACGCCCCCACTAGCTGCTGGCGTTATTTTGTTTTGTAGCAAAATCTCAGACACAGACTGCTCGCTACCTTAAATGCATTTATCTCATATTGAAAAGCACTTAAAACTGCCCAGCGGGGTAGTTGAGGTCATTGCGAAAATATGAAAATCATAAAGAAGCGCGCGCAGGGTGCGGGTGGGGGGGTTGGTTGAGTGGGAGTGGATTTACTTTTACCCCTAGACAACGCTTGGCTGCATGCTTATTTTATTATTATTATTTTACAGGGAATTATCTCATTTGAGTGAAGTTGCCGGCGCTGTCTGCCAGCCACCCAATCACCCCCTGCTCCTGTTTCTTGCCCACTTGCCACACGACCCGCCGCCTGTAATGTGTGCGTAATAACATAAGATATTTTAATATTGCCTGCCGCTGCATATTGAACTGCGGCAAGCTCTGGCGCTTGCTTTTGCCTTTGCTTTCGCTGTTGCCATTTTGCCATTCGCTTATCCTGGTAGATCCTTATGGAGCTGGGGCTGGCCGCATTTCAACATATTTGACTTTGCTTGGCTGCTGTTTTGCTTGTTTGGCTGTCTCTCTTCCTCATAGCCTTTTAACAATACCTTAGTGCATCGTAAAATAATTGCCGCGGGTCATGTAATCTGCTTGCAATTTTGTTGGCAAAAAAATATCTCAAAGACTCAAAAGCTTAGGGCGGATGTATGCAAAGTGAAAATATTTGAAGTTGCCAAATCAATATAGTTAAGGTAGCTTATATGGCTGGCATGCCAGATATTCTGATAAACAAACTAAGCGCAACTCATAAATTCTGTAGTCACTTCAGACTCAACTGCTCTTTAGCTCTTTAGCTCTTATTCATATCAATAATGTGCTTAGCTGTTTCTTGTACTTAATAAGTCGCTCAACTCCAACAACAATTTAATGCTGAGCTCACTGCCATAAATAAAATCGTCGCGTTACGTGATATTTGTTAGTCAAAGCGTCTGCGGTGACGGTTTCGGTTTCTCAACATACTCTCAGGCACTCGAGTTATTGACAAGTTTATGTGCTTAATCCTTCCATAAAGGCCACCATTAAAATGCCAACAAAAGGTACTTTATATGAAAATTCATGCTCACTACTCTCGGCTTTGCTTTTATCGCCAACTGCTCGACGCTCGTTCATATTTCAATAAACGCACCGAAATTTGAATGCCTTTTGCTGTGTGTAGGAACAATTGTCAATTATGGGCGTGTCGTATGACAAATGGAGGGCACAAGCGAGTCGAGTCGAGTCGATTCGAGTCAAGCGAGCCAGCTGCCAGCCTAAAAACACACGCACGACTTAGCGTTCTTAGTATTTTTATTACACTACGCATTTATTATTGCAAAAAAGCCAAGACACAACTATTAGAAAACAGCAAAAATTTATATGACATTCATCTATATGAGAGTTTAAAAACTAGACACTCTAAAAAACAATCGTGCCGAACTCAGCTGAAATGGAATAGAATAATAATCTAAGACGCAATTTTGGTTACTTGAGAATATTTCGAAGCGTGTACAGAATTTCAGATCAACAAAAATTAAGTGCAGAATCAGATTCATTTTTTGTAGGCAGCAAATACATTAAAAATATTTCTCAGAAGGTTATAAGTTCTATTATAAAATAATATATTTAAAAAATATTTTTTGTGCTATTTTTTTATAATTTTCCCTTCAAAGGTAATTAATTAACTTTGATTACTTTATTAAAGTTTATGCCCGGATCATTAATTGTGAGCAATAAAATATATAAATCGAATATAATGATCTTCTACTATAAACTGAAAGTCGTTTTAACTAAGTACTTTAAGCAATAAAATGTTTCTAAGTAGTTGTCCTCTTATGATTCAGTTTGCGAGATTTTACTCTACTGTTTTTAGATATTTCTGTGACGTTATTGATATATAGTTATATTTAATATGTAGAATGAGTTGAAACATTCTTTTGGTACCATTTGCCATTATGCTTATCAAAGTTGTCTCATATGGTTTACTGACTTTACTTAATTGTTTCGACAACTTATCAATATACTTAAATTTATATATTAGCAATGTTTGATAATTGTCAAGTCGATGATCAATTCTTTCATAAAAAAAAACAAATGTAGTCATTCTTTTCTATTTTTTCTATTGTATTAAAACTAAAGCTCATTTTCTTGTTATTATTATGTTTATTAATATAAGTAAATCGTGCTTTGCATTAAAAATAATTCTTATTGCACTAAAATCTTATTACAAATTATTTAGTACAGTGCAGCAAACTTAAACAAATGAGAATAAAATGATGCTACATTGACATTGATTTCTTTCAGTGTGCTTGTTATAAAAATTATAATTTACGCCGCCTGCATTTGCATTTTTTTTTCAATGAGTGCAACGCGCGCTTTCGATTACCCAAGTTCAATTTTAAAACTAAGCCTTAGCTGCCATTTAGAGCAGAGCTCACGAAATTGTAATAAAAATTTTAATTTTTTTTGCTGACATACTTTTACTTTGAGCTTGGATTGCCATGTGTTTTTGTCGTTGCTTAAGTTTGCAGACACATGTGTTTGTCTTTAATTTTGGGCAGCTACCAAAAATAAATGAAGCTCGGATGGGGACAAAGGCTTGCGGGCATATTTAAACGATTTAACAAAACTTAATGATTTTGACAGCTGATTGATGTTACATAAGTAGCTGCGCCTCAAGTGAATGCCAATCAAAGGCAACTGTAGTTCGGTTTTCAAGCGAAAAGCGCAACTTTAATTAGACAAGCTGTCAAAGCGAACAAAGACTTCATTAAAGGGCAGGCAACCTGAGCTGAGGCTGCAATTGCAATTGGGGCTTGAGACATGTGCAAAATGCTGATGGACAATGCTTTTAATTTTAGTACTAATACATCATAATGCGTCAGAGCCAAAGGCCAAGTCAACAACAACACCCCGCAAGGTGTCTTTGCACTCTCCATGGCTGAGCTGTGACTGTATTAGTGCATGCGTGCGTGTGTGTGATAAGTCTGTTAAAGCACAAAAACACACGTACAAATTTGAGAACAGTTGTTGCCCAGTTGCTCAGTCTCAACCCCCTGGTTCATAGCCTGGTGCGAAAATCAAACCAAAAGGCAGTTCATGTGCTTGGTGGTGGTGGTGGCTACAGCAAGGTGAAAGCCGCTTAAGGTACGCACCACCCTCAAAAGCGTGTAGTGGACTCAACATGTGCGCGATTGGATTAAGTGGCAGCAGCGGCTTTGTTAGCGTAGCACACAATCAACTGCACAGCATGCATGTGTGGCAAGTTGCAAGTTGGAACGTCTGTCCGAATTGAAGTTAGAGCCGACCGCGCGTAACAAAAATCCATTAAGGTGAAGCATTTTTATTTGCTACATTAGCGAAAATGAGGGTTAAATTGCGACTGTTTAGACATCTGCGCGCATTTTCAATTTCAAAACAGCTACGACTTAACAAAAGTGTTAATTGTTGCAAGTTCAGCGTATAAAGTTTACAAAATGCAGTCAACTGTAATGTCAAATGTGCACAGACAGACGGTTAGACAGACAGACATATAAGGACTAGCAGCTGCCTTTGCCTAGACGTGTGGGAGTGGCATGCTTGGAATTTTCCAATCAATTTTAATTGGCACGCCATCAATAAGCAGGCAACTTACTCTTGAGTGAAAAAGATTTCCGATTTCCATGCTGTTTAACAAAATTCCCAAAATTGTTGTGCATAATTTTAATTAGAGCATTTTTCCTATTTTGCGCAATTTATCTTTTCTACATTTATTTTTAAAACACACACACACACACACACATGTGTGTGCCTTCAAGTGTCACTTTTAACTGGCAATGAGTGTCAGACTAGATTGCAATAAATTATTTTAAATGAGCATATCGATGCTGCCACGGCGTGTGCCTGCCACACAGCTATAGCATAAGAGAGAGGTACGCATGTATCTTAGATGTTTGTTTGGTATTTCAAGCATTTTTACGAGCATTGGCTGCATTGGCCTTTGTGTCTTTGATTTAGAGCCGCCGTTGTCAGCTACATCTTTGACTTTTGTTGGGCATGCCAATCAAAAGTTGAGCACCAGCCTCAGCCTCAGCTCATTTGCATGCACTCAAACTCATTTAAGTTGCTCCAGCTCCAGCTCCAGCTGCAGCTGCAGATAGGTAAAAAGGATAACGCGTCAACGAAAATTGTCGTCAAGGGATAGGAGAGTGCCCAACTTTTGCTTGTTGGCTTAATTGCCAAGTGTCCTTGGCCCAAGTGCAAATGCTGGACAGGGGCTGGGGCAGCCTTAATTGCCAAACAGCCCTGCAATGGTCAGTCCTTGTCGCTAGTGCAAAACTCAAATGTTTAATTGCCATTTAGTCCTTTTTAATGGACTCCAGGCCAGGCGCATGGAGTCGCCTTGGCACTGGGGCTCGCTCTGTTCATTAATGGCCACGTCTAGATTTGTGCTCACCTCCTAGTCCTGTCGATACATTATCTCTCCTGTAGTTCGCTGTAGTTTCAGCCTCGACTGATAAACTTGCAAATGTTAGCATTTTAATAGCCCTACCCACTGTCCGTCCGTCTGTCCGTCCGACCGTCTGACTAGACGCAACATTTTTGACTTAATATGCCACACAAGCTATCTCTTGGCCATCGTGTGTGTGTATGTGTGTGTTGACCCTCTGGGCCATTCTCTGGCTCGTTTATATTGCATAAATTTTGGGGCGAACTACTTGCCGCTCTTGCCGTTCAGTTGCCAGTTTGTTGCTGATAAGACGCTGTCGATAGCATGACAATTAGCCACAACAACTACCAAATGACCAAGCTACGTATATGAGAGAGTTCTGACTTCATACCCATGGCAGGTTTAATTGTTTCTTGCGGCAGTTTGTTGAAAGCGCAAATACAATTCGATAGCTATGACTCGTTTTTACAATTGAAGTTAAATAAAGTGTGGCTTGTATTAAAGAATAAGCGTTGTTTAAAGTTTAACTAAGGCTAAGTAAGCAAAGGTTCATAAGTAGTCTCTGAATAGCAAAAATGAAAAATTTGTAAATATTAAATCTATATATTTCAAATTTGTTTCCTTTTATTTAATAGAAAAATTAATTTTTGGCTACGGACACAAACAAATATTATAAATGTATATATATATATCTAACTGATTAAACAGTTATAATATTCTTCGCAGTAAGATAATTATTATCATTAAACTTATTTACATGTCGTCATAATATTAAAAATTGCAATGCAACTCTTCGCACAGATAAATAAATAAGTTGACATATTCGATTTCAATCGACTGATAAAAATAAAAAAATAATAATTTTTAAAATATAAGCCACACAAGTAACTAAAATAGAAAAGTACGCAATTTACATTGAATTGACATGCCCCAGTTAACTCTCTTGCTCGACATTAATTCGTTAGTTATTGCTTAAATATGATAAAAAGTTGTTTTTTAAGAGTTAAAGTTAAAGCATGTGCGTTGTTATAAGATTTTATATTTTTATAAGTTTAATTATTTTATTTATTTACTTATTTAATGTCGACAATGTATGGTCACTTGACAATATAACAAATATTAATATAAAGTAGCTAAAATTAATTGATGTAAAAATAATGGAAATATTTGCTGCAAGAATTAGGATTAACCCAAAATCCAATAGTTACTAGTTTAAATAAATTGAAATCGAAATCAAAAATGAAGCAAAATTAAGAATGATATATGTACATGTAGTATATCGACTTATAGAGTTGGTATTCGGTTAGTTATTTAATAAACTAAAAAGCATAATCTAAATTATTTGAGAACAAATAAAATGACTAATTAAGATGATAAAGCAAGAAGCTTAGTACGCTAAACTATGCCTTATGATTCATGAAGGATTGATAAAGTGAAATACTGAACTTAATAACGAAGATTTCATAGCTCAAGCCAGAAGTTATTCATTAAAAGCAGCGGATTCAACTCTATATATTTCCAATAGCAAAAACTTTACCATATGCTATTTCAATTGGTCTTATAATGTTAAACAAGGTCAGCATATTGTCGTACTACTCTCAATTTGAATAAGTATGACTATAGACATTTTCAAGTGCTTGAGTCCTTGATAGAATCTGCTGGACCGCGCGTTCAGTAGAGACTGCTGCCTGTGCTTGATGCGTCCTCCTGTTGGATGTTTGCACTTACACTTAATGAAAAAAAGTAATGCAGCATTATTATTAAATTACGCCCAGGCCTTGGACAGCCCCAGCCCCCTGCCCCCTAACAGGGGCATGACTGGCGCTTGACATAAACATAAACTTTGCGCCTTTTGTGTGCAAGCGGCGGCGGCGACGACTCCTGCAGGCTAACGTAATGTATCCTAGCCGCTGGCTAAGCAGCAAAGCAGCAAAACACAAAAAACACCTTTAATATTTTCATTATGAAGTCATTCAGCGCGATTATGAACGCGTGACCCCCGAGGCGAGAGCCACAGTCCAGCTACCGCCCTCAGTTCTTCTAATGAACAACAACAATACTTGAGCTGCTGCTGCTGCTGATGAAAGTGCCAGAGCAGCTTCGATGCTGAGGTAAATTACAATTTTGTTTATAAGTGGCCATGGCGTCGTCGTCGTCGTCGCTGTGGAGGGTCTCGGCCTGGCCAAGTGCAGCTGTACCTAATAATCATAATAATTGCGCCATGGGCGTCAACGTCGTCAACTTTTGCCAGACGCCAGAGCCAAAGCCATAGCCAAAGCCAAAGTCGATGCCAACAACAATTGCTTATAAAGTGCGTGTGACACATTAACGACAAAGCAAGAAAAAAATTGTAAAAAAATATACAAAAATAGAAGAAAACTGAATGAATGAAGAAGAGACGACGCGCGAGAAAGTGCTAAAGAAGAAAAGGCAAATAAAAATGTTGACGGGACCAGTGGGCAAACTTCAAAAGAAATAAAAATAAAATGCGCAAGTAGCGAAAGTCCTTTAATGCCCGTGAATTTTACGCGGGATTTCTGTAAAGTGCAGCAAGTGGGCGGGGCCAGTTCCAGTTCCTGCTGCTTCTGCTGCGGTTTGTGCGTCGAAAATTGAAAATGTTCGTGCGTAAATTGACTTTGACCAGGGGGTAACTAAATGGCCTACAAGCCGTCGCCGCCGCCATCGCCGCCGCATCAGGTCCCAAATACAATTTAAATGGAAACAGAGCTTGTTCACCTCATGTCCGCACTTGGGGCGGCCACTTTTTCAAATTGAATTTTCTTTTTCTTATTTTTTTTTTTTGTGCCTTTGCTGCTGCTTGAAGTTCAACCCAAGCAGCGGCAGCAAATTAAAAAGAAATTAAGCCAATTTGCCTATGCACAGGACTCTCTGGACTCTGGACTCTTGGCTCAATTTCAGTTACTCAAGTGTGCCTTGTGTTGTGGCTCGTAAATCTTTGGCCCATAAATACCAGCAGAGGAGCTGCCTGGTTCCAAACGCTTTTGTCGTCTCGCTTCGCTTCAGTTCGGCGTGAAATTCTTTAATCTTATTCAATTCAATTAGTTCGAGTTGACTAGTTAATGCTGCGCTAAGTGTCCGCGCGTATTGTCCTTTTTCTGCTTCGTAGGTGAGCTACGCCAACCACCAACCAACCGCCCGTTGTCCTTGCTGCTTGTGCTAAACTTTAGTTGCCCATTTGTCACTGTGCATTAACTTTTGAAATTTATGGCTCATTACAAATTGAGAGACAAGCAAAATTGCTCAAGAGATTATGTCCAAGGTGTAGGTAATTATTAACAAACATATTCTTAACAAAAAGGTTGAGGGTCGAAATTAATTTGATTATTAATACTGATTTTAATCTGATATTGTTTGCTAAATATTTTACAATATTTATAAATTCAACTTTAAAATGTTTTCAATTGATTTAAAATGCAGCCTGAAAAATGATTAGCTTTTAGCTTTTGATAAACGATTTATTATAGCATTTGGCAATCAAAACTATTGCGGAAAGATTCTTAAAATTTATTATGGATGCCTGACCCACGATTAATAAATATTATACTGAAATATTTATTTAAATAGTGCAATTTTTTATTGCTACTGCTTACGACGCTAATTTTGAGTTAGTTTTAGTTGAAATACAGTGACTGCCAAATATAAAAGAATTCATTAAGCTCTCTCTTGGGTTTTTTGAAAAGTTGTTAATTTAAGTTTATCTGAAGACGAGAATTAATACGTATGTTTCTATTATAGAACATACTTTGATTTTATTTTAATTTTGTGCATGAATAAAATTTCAATTCATAACCCTTTACATAAATAAATTAGGGATCACATATGAGAGCCATAGTATATGCAAAAAATTAAATTTTAAATTACTTCCATCTATCTATAACATATATCGCAACTCTTTACCCAACGCTCTTTCTATACAGAGCTTATTTTTAATATTTCTCTATTGCAATAAAAATATAATACAGTATATGAAGTGATAAAACTAGAAATAGAGTAGAGAATACGCTTTTAATTTTTTTATGGCTATGGCTCTCATAAAATTCCGTTCAAAGTGTAAACTGTTGTGGTAGCAAAACAAATTACTACAGAGTAGAGTAGAATTTGTAAAATCTAGTTGCCATAGCTTCACTTAAAATTATCAAATAATATTCTATTCGCTTTGCTACTTAGCCTCAATATTTAATATAGCAGCACTTTAATTATAATTGAGCCCAAATAACATTCAAACCTTTTTTAAAAAGTTAAAAGCTTCCATTGTCTTCATACTCTAAAGCAAACAAACTTTTTTAGCACATTTATTTCCTTGTCAAAATTGACTTATAAATAGTCACTTACTTAGTTAGCAACTATGCTCGCATCGAGTGTGTTTTTGTTTGAAATGTCAATGTCTCTCGTAGACTTATCCACAGCGTCTGGAAATTCGATTTCCGGACTAGAAAAAAATTTTTGTTTAAATACTAGTGAGCTTGAAGAATATGGCAGAGCGCTCCAACGAGGGCAGAGGAAACAACAATCGTGGCAACCAGGATGAGTATCGTAACTTTCATTATCGCCAGCGTGACAACAACTATCGCGAACGCCACCGTGAAGTGCCCACCGATCCGCCGTACATTGCCTTTGTTGGCAACTTGCCCAAGGGTCTAGTGCAGGGCGATGTGATGAAAATCTTCGATGACTTCGATGTGAAGAGTGTGCGGCTGATAAAGGATCGCGAAACGGATGAGTTTAAGGGCTATGGCTATGTGGAGTTTGAGACGCCGGAGCAGCTAAAGCGTGCGCTTTCAAGGAATGGGCGCATCAAGCTGGACAATCTATCAGCGCCGCTGCGCATAGATATAGCGGATCATCGACGTCAGGGCAATGCGGGAGCGGGCAGTACGCCTGGAGGAGGTGGTGGAGGAGGAACTAGCGGCGGTGGGAGTGGCGGCAATGGACATGGCGGCGGCAGCGCTTCCTCGAGCAGTGGCTACAATCAGAATCAGCGACGCAACTACAGACGCGACAACAGCGTCGGTTCGCGCAGCTTTCAGGGCAGCAACTCACGCAGGCAGAGCAACCACTCGAGCAACAACAGTTACTACGGCAACAGGCAGCACAATGACAATGGGCGTCAGAGCTATCATGGCGGTGGGCGTGGCGGCGGCGAGGGACGTCGCTCGGGTCGCGGGCGTCAGCATAACAACAGCGGCTATCACGATGGCAGCAATAGCAGCGAATTCGGCTCCATTGGCGGCAGTCAGGACACCTCGAGCTTGGGCAGTCCGCGCCAGAATGTGGACACACGCACTTCCACTTCAACCACAAGCTTTCAAAGCAGCTACAGCTATCCGCGCTACAGCAGCAGCAACAACAACAACTATAAGAACCGGTAAGTCCACTGAGCACTGCAACTGCCATTGACTTTATTTATATTTGTTAGCAACTACAACAACAATCGCGGCCAGCACTCGCATCCCAATGGCAACAATGGACTGCAGCGCCAACGCAGCATCAGCACCGATAACACTCACTATGCCAACTTTGGTCAGAATCGCACACGCGATCGACGCGGGCACTATAATCCCAACGAGCGTGGCGGCCACGCTGCTCGCAGCAGCGAACAATCGAGTCGCGTCATTGCCAGCAACTTGGATGATGAGGAGCGTCCCAAAATTGTGCTAAAGCCGCGCACCATCAACGAGCCCATCAACGCCTTGGCCGAGACCAAGCAAGCGGCCAGCATTTTCGGCAAGGCAAAGCCACGCGAGGCGCCTCCGCCGGCTATAGTCGAAGATCAACTGGAGAGCAACGATGCTCAAGCTGGCAGCAGCAGCAATCATACCATAACGGCTCAGGATGCTCCTTGATAATAAACTACACTAATTTTTTATTTTTAGCTTAATAATGCGAAAATTACTTAATCACCTATAAAATGCAAACAACAATCGAAAAGCTGCAACTACAACAAGTATAAATATATATAATAAAACTATAACAAGCGTAATACAGAACAAAAGCTTATTCAATTAAAGTTACAGTTCAGCGGCTTAATTTAAACTAGGATTAGTTGCCAAACTAATTTGATATATACTGGGCATTCAATTAAAGATATTCGCTTTAGTAATTTAAACAATCAATTAAACATACATTAAGTTAAAGTACTACTTCAAAAAGGTACAACTACAACAAATGTAAATATATATAATATAAACTATAACAAGCTTAAAATGTATTTACCTAAGTTTATTCAATTAAAGTAATAGACCGAAGCAAGCGGCTTAATTTAAACTTCGATTAGGTGCCAAACAAAAGCTTTTAAGTTTTGATATAAGTTAACCGACTATTGTATTAACTCACTCCCATAGTACAGCAATGCTAGATCGATTAGAGTTTGTAGGTGCTACTCAAGTTGAAAAAGTATCAACACTACGACTCCAAAGTTTGACGGATCGCAGGTGGTCGGTTAACACTGATAAGCACGAGCGGCGGAAAGGAAGAATATGAGTAGTAGAGACAATAAGAAGAAGCTTAAACGTGGACTGAGGGTAGTCTAAGTTAGTCTAAGTTAATCTAGTGTAGTCGAATATGCGTAGCCGACTTAATTATTATTATTATTAATACTTAATAAAGTAAGCAAAGCATACCCCATACGCTTATCATTCACGTGGTAGAAACATCACACGTGCGAGCTTCAGAAGCAACTAAAAAGAGCTCCACCGAGTCTCAGCTAGTGGCATATAGACAGCCGCAGACCTTCGCCGCCAGTCCTGCCAGACCTTGGAAGCTGCACCCACTACAGGATTAGAAGAGAATTTAATTTATATACTTGGCATTCAATATCAATTTAAGCAATCAATTAAACAATTAGTTAAAGTACTAAATGTTTTCGAGTAGCAATATCAAAACTGTATATTACTATAAAACAGTCCAATTAAAATAACTTATCATAATCAAATTTACAATACAAAATTTAATAGCAAATTGGCTATTTACGTTGTGGCTTCTGCTAATTTTTGATAGCCTTCAATTAAAATTCTTAAATTACCAAAAGCAAGGACATGTCAGAGCGGCGTAAGAAGAAGAAGAAGCAGCATATTGATTTTAACAGTAAGTACTTGCTTAAGTAGCACAATCAATTACTGTCCACAAATTACGTTACAGCTGCCTAAAAATAAGACACGCCACAGCGAGCGAAACTCGCTTGGGGCTGTGAGTTTTTCCACATGTGTGTGTGTGTGTGTGTGTCTGTGTGCGTAGTATGGAAAATAAATTGCCAAACAAATATCAACATGACAAATTGATAAATTCATGTTATTATTTTACTATGATGCCGGCTGGCTCTGGCTTATGCATTTAGTTGTTGTAGTTTGCCTTTCACACATTAACCAAATGAAAATTCAGTGTTGACGCATTTGTTTTACTCATGTGGCTGCGACAAATGAGCCAAAGACTGTGTCACAGCTGAGGCAACTATCAGTCGTGGGCAGCGGCATAATCAGAGCTAGATACAGATACAGACTGTGGCATTTGTCAAGCAGCTACAACATATGGCGCACTAACTAAAACAATTTCTCAGTCAATGCACATTTTGCCTACTGTTGGAATTTTAATGATGCGCAAAATGTTAATTTTTCAAATTTCTGTGGCAAACGCCTTGCGCTTAATGAATCAACAGCAGAGCAGAGCGAAGCTGTTGAGTTTTTTTTTGTCTTTAATTAACGTTGTTTACCTCAATTGAAGAAGCACGTTACCCTACACACTGCGTATGTCACCAATTAAGGAGCTTACAGTCAGACAGTTGGCATTACATGTGGGCTGCTGCATTATGCCGACCGACTTGGCCATATAATACCAATTAATACTGCAGACAGAGTCAGTTCCATCGACGTATTAAATTACAAGAGACGAGGTAACATTGGCGTCGCTCTATGCTCAGTTCATTTGCAGTCGCGTGTTTAATAATAATTTCTTCTGTAAATATGCCTACAAATATGTTTAAGTCATGGTCTAATTAAAATCAATTGACTTAATTGAAAGCAACACACACACACACACACACAACTGCGAGCTGCGCTGCGCTGCCTGCCACATGAAGGTAGCAATTTGATCATGCGCATAATTTATAGCCCCAGCGCCTTGTATGTGGGCGTGGCATGCGTTAGCCCTTGCCCAACATTCATACGCACATAAATCAGCATCAGTCTGTAGAAGTTTTGTTGCTGCTGCCTCTTTAAATTGGCATAAATCGTATTGTTAATTTTTCAAAATCTCGCGACAGCTTTGCGCTTGAACGACTCTTTGGCTATTTGGCTATTGGTAATTGCCTGTTGGCCCTAAACAACTGGCCATATATTATTGCAGCCTGCCACTTGAGCGCTGATATATGAGCGCTGATAAATCTTTGCTTATAAGTTTAATTTAGTCATTGTCTTTGTTTTTTGGCTGCAGTCTTGGCCTTATCGCGTCTTTCGGGGCACAAATCATAAGCCCACAAAAATGCAATTGCCAATTGGCTGCCAACTATTTCAAGTGTGGGCTGGTGCAATTTGCATCATAAATTATTTAAATTAGACATTTCCAGCTAAAGCGAATTTATGCAAAATGTTAAGCATAGTTTTGTTTATTTTTATTTTGCTGTCACCTCTAGTTTTAAAATGGCTGTAAGCACTTAGCAACGGCCATAATATTAAATGGGTTCATATACTACCCGCATCATATGTGAAAAATCTACAAACAAAACAAATTTCAATTTAGCTTAAAGATTTTGCACATAAAATTTGTAACACTCAATTAGTTTAAACGACAACGAGTCAGCAGCAACGAGTCGAGTCGAGTCGAGTCGAGTCGAGACCAACAACAATGTGAACATTTGCTTTATAAATACGAAAGTGCTTTAACAACCCTCGCAAATGCGCATAAATGCGGCGACGTATGAATTTCGTTTAATATGATTAGTATGGGCTGCTGACTTCACTCACGTATGTGAAGTTGTGAGTTGAGCTTCGTATTGGGTCATAAAAATATTTACGCTGCATACTTGCGGGCGCAGTACAGTGCAGCATAAATCAAGCTAAAGGTGCAGCAGGGGTTGCAACTATGGGGTGGGGCATAAAAATCTAAAACTGACGCATAACGAAATCAATTTAATTTCGCTAATGTAGTGCAAGTGCTTGAAGTGGCATTCAGGCTGAAAGCGATTAGTAACAAATGCTCTATTCCTGGGACAGCAGCATGCCCCTCCTGCCCCCCGCCCCCCCATTCTGTGGCAGCCACCAGGCGCTTTGTCAGCATCACTAAAACAAAATCTTCATTAATTCTGATCGATGACCATAAATCCTTTTCGGTGTTTTGCTCGCTATAGTTGACGATTAAATGTGTGTGTGTGTGTCTGTGTATGTGTGTGTTGCATTGTTGCAAGCAGCAAATGATTGAATACTCACACACACACACACACATAGCACAAAAGCTAAGCCAAGACACAGCCATTGGAAAGCTCAAAGCATTTGCAGTTGCTCATACAAATTCGACAGCTGAAAGCGTTTCCGTTTCCGTTTTCTTGTCTTTGTTTGCCCACATTTCTCGTTTGGCTACGCTCTTTACTTTGGCCCACTGCTTCTTCTTCTTCTACTTCTTCTTGCTTACACGCTTTTTTACCCTTCGTTATGCTTTTTGCTCAACTGTCCAACTTTCCAGCTATGCAGCAATGCTCGCGTTTATTTGTTGCTCGTAATTTATTTACTGTCCACATCGGTTCAAGCCACGTAGCTAAAGCTGCTACACACACACACATACACACAGTTGCAGCTTGTTAGTTAAATAGTGCCCAGAAGCTGCCAACTCTTGCTACTACTGCTGGCTGCTCTTCTAGTTGTTGCCAGTGAGTGATAAATTAATCGCTACATCAGTTTTTAATTCCGTGTTCTTGACAATTTATCTTTGCCCATGCGTTGGCGTGTGCCGAATCTATACTCATACCCTTGAATACATTTCCATGTTCCTTTAGTTTCCAACAGCACATTGGAACAAAGTGTATTTATAGTTTAAATTGTAATCTCTAAGAGCGAACACGTTTCAAGCTGTGAATACTACAAAATTAATTAAAAATAAGCTAACAATATTTATAAAGTAAAGGCAATAATTCTAGTCATTGCTAAATAAATCAATAAAATAAAAAAAGAATAAATAAAATAAATAAATTTAGTCTAGTCCAGCGAAAATTTGAGTTTATAATAAATATTTGCAATAAACGCAAATATTCTAAACCAAAATATCTTTCAAATTAGCGCAAGTTTTAAAGATTTCTTTACGCATTTTTAATCTTAATCAATATTAAATATGTGGATATAGCCATCAAAATTAAATATTTTAGGTGCTTATGTTGGGCTGGCAGCTTCTTAAGACTATGAATTTTTAGTCTACGATTCACTAGTATAAAATTGTAAAAAATATAAAATTGACAATTAAAATTTTTTCAAATTTATATGCATAAAATTATTTTTATTAAATATATTTAATTTAAATCTGTTTCCAAGTCGAATGTGTACCCAAATTTCCACAGTGTGAGCTGATAGTCGTAACGACTTCGTTTGTGTGCCTGGCCTGATGCTGATACTGATGCTCTGGCCCTTGGCCTCCACCACAGCTTCGGAGCACCGCGGCAATGTTTAAAATGATGTATGGCAAAAATTTTGACAAATGTACAAAAATGAGTCATGAGTTCGTCGTGCAAACAAAACGCGTTTAGTTGTTCTTGTTGCTATGCTCACTATTTGCTGTTGACTTTTTCATGTACTTGCAGCATTGTCGACAACTCAGTTGTTGTTGCTGCTGTTGCTGTTGTTGTTGCTGCTGTTGTTGCTGCTTTTATTATCCATAACACAAACAAGCGCTGAAGCTGTCGCTGTCGCTGGAGTCATTTGCCTTGCTGCTTACACATGTTTTGCGTTCACTGCTCATGAGTAACTGCAAAAAGTGCTCAGCAGGGGGGCGGAGCAGGCGCCACACACACACACACACATTTATCATTTATGATTTACCTTGGCAGGCAAGCTAATAAGTTAACATAAGTTTAAGATACTTTAACATACGCGATGGTTCTTATTAAAATTATAAATTGACTGTCAAAGTAGATCAGACCCCAGCAAACATTTATATGATGATATAGTTACTAATAAAATAAACATATCTTAATGGATATTTAAAAGTAGAAAATTCAGTGAATTTACAAGTAGAAAAATCTATTCAATTATTAGAAATATATCAGACAGAGTATATACTCGTATCACAAGTATGTATCAGTATTTGTTATCTTTCGATTAATCTCTCCCTTTCCTTTCCTTTCTTGGGTTTATTTGAATATAAATAAAAATTATAATTATTGAAATATCAAAGTTTTATTTTAATAACCTTGTAGGATCAGGAGCGTTTCCTGCCTAGCATGAGATTATTTAGAGGATGAGGCGGTGAGCTTACGAGATTATCCAAATTACGTGATCGATTTAATTGAGTTCTCTTTCAGTACTAAAGGGTATGACAATGATAAAGGCAAGTACAGCTTGCAGTGTTTGAAGCGCAAATGCATTAGATAATATAACAGTTGTTGTTAGGGTGACACAATAATCTTCAAAATTCTTAAAATTATAAAAAGTCAAATTGATACAAAGGGTTGGCCCAACAAACCTCAACATTTTTTTCTTTCTGATCATTTACAATCTGTTTTATAACAATATCTTAAGTTTATAAATAATGCTAACAAAAATAACATAAATAGCAATTTTCCAGTTTTCAATTACCAAATGCTGCTTGTTGAGTTTACCTATTGGGGCAATGGAGTAAAATCTAATCTTGGCAGTCTTCTTATTGTTAAACTATTGCCTAATAATGTGTGGATAATTTAAATCCATTTTAATGTTTTTATTGGCTACATAATAAGAAGCATTGACAAAGCTTTAGGTAATTAAAAAACTGAATTGTATATTAGAGTTGTAGTAAATGAACAGAAAATTTTATTTGCTCTGCTCTCATCTCGTTTTAATAATTTAAAAAGAAATGGTTTATAGACAAAGTAAATATCGCTAAAGTAACATTTGTGTCTTATATATGCATCAATTGAATTGATACTAGGATGAAGTAAATATTATTTATTGTCGTTTTTGATTTATCAACTTGGTGCTCTAAAAATATTTTCTAAGAAAAAAAAAATTTTATAAACAGGAAAACTAATTTTTTTTAATTCTAATTTTAAATGGCAATTTTATGCAAACAAAATGAGTGCTCAATAGGGAAAAACAATCAAAACTTCTGGCCAAAGTTTCTATATAGTCAAAACTCATTCCAATGCATGGCAATTCTTTATAACTTACAATTTTTTCAGAAATATTTCATATTCACTCTTTTCATCGATGCTCCGATGGTTTGCTCATAAGCAAAGACAGTGGCCAAACAGTCACAAATCATTCAACAGCAGCAAATAAACAAACAGGCAGAGACAGAGAATTTAAACTCATTTAACAAAAACATAATGAGCGCGGCTCCTAAAGAGGGAACAGGAGTTTAACAACGGCGCAGGTCTGGACTCCGGAGCGGGACAAGGCTCCACCCTAAGCATAACGGCTGCTTGTCGCTCATGATGTTGATGATGATGATGATGTCACCTTATAGAGATACACACACACACACACACACTAACACATAGGGGCATAGTAAACACGACCATAAAAACCATTAACATCTGGTGTGATTAACTCTTAAAGCGGCGAGTCAAGTTCGCTCTCTAAGCAGCGGCCGCCCCAGCCATTGCGATTGCCGTTGCAGCTGTGCCCCCGCCCCCCACACACTACAGCCTACTCCCACACTACGCCACTGACAAAAGGGGGGAAGCTCATTCACACGGCAGCCAGTGCATCAAAATGTGAAGCGTAGCGGAGTTGGAGTCAAAGTCGCGTCGTCAGTTTCTTTGTCGCCAGAGTCGCTTTTGGAAATTTATGAGTTTCGCTTGAAAAGTATTTTATTGCGTTTATAATTGTGTGAGTGTGTGTGTGTGTGTGTGAGTGCCGCATGGGAAATGAATGGACAGCTCTCTGTAAATGCTGCACATAAACTCTTTAACACTTTGCCTCTCATTGCAATTAAAAAAAAAAACACACACACGCACACATGTGTAGCTGGAAAATCTACTTATTGGTGAAAAGTGTTCGGCATAGGCGACATTGTAACTGTATCTGCTGTATACATTAGACGGATCGCCCCTCTTTGCTCCACTTTTGGGGGCACCGCATCATTTGTTTGCGTAACTTTATTAGACTCTTGAATTGCGTGTTTAGTTTCTGAACAATTTATGGGAAGCAGAGAAATGAGGCCGAGCCGAGTGCCGAGAGCCATGTGTGGCAGCTAGAAAACCAATACGAGAGGCTGTCAGGCTGATGAGCTGAACAAGTGCGAGCTGCTTACTTGAGGTTTAGCACTCAGTGTTTCTACTTAAGCCTGCTGCTGGGTCCAGCCAGCCAGCCAGACGTCTGACCTCAAAGCCAACTCATCGTAGCTCTCTCACTCTGTCTTAGCTTGCAGCACTTTGTTCAACGCGCTTGATTAATAACCAAAGTAAAATTGAAAAATTTTTACAAAATACACAAAAATTAAAACGTACAAATTGCAAGTTATTTGTTTGCCGCTCTCGCTCGCTCTGGGTGGGTGGGGCTACCACCTTTCCATCAAGTCAAGTCAAGTTTTGGGGCGTAGCCCAAGTCAAGCAAGAGCTGCTGTTGAAAAAAATTCATTTTCCACGTAATTACGCAGCTGTGATTAGTAAAATTAAACTTTTCTTTTGCATTTCCTGGAGTTTTGCCTTTTGCTTCTTGGCGCTGGCTGCAAAAAATGGCGGCAGCTCTCGCGAGTTTTTCTCTTTTTTTTCATTTGGCGCTACGTTTTTCATGAGAAAAACTAGAAAAACGCAGGAAAACGCGTAACGTCCAATTACAAGGATTGATTGTGTATGAAAATGTTTGGGAAAAAGTTTTCAACGCTAAAGTTTGCTAACATTTTTTTTCTATTCTCAATGCATAAGGTGTCTAATTTTTCATGGCAGACAAAGATTGACGTTGGGCCAACGCTCGAGCACAATCAAATATTTTTAAAGCAAATATATTTTTGAGCATTGTGTGTGCTGCAGACACTTTTAACACTTGAATAAATAGAAAGCGAGAGAGAGAGCGAGAGCGAGCGATTTTATAATGCCACAAAATCCAAACTAATTACTCAAGCCGGTCTGGCAACGGTCGCGGACGCTCGCATCATTTCACTTGATATCCTGTCACAGGATACGTGGGCAGGCCTACGCCTTACTCGCCAGTCAGCCAGACAACATCATCATCCCATCCTCAGCAGCATCCGCAGCATTGTTGACAAAAATAAATGTTTTGAAAATAATTTCATGTTATTCTTTTTACACTCAGCCGCGCTCAGCTCAGCGTTGAAAATGTCTTTGGCGCGTGTGACAAAAATTAATATTAATTTGCTGTGTCAATGCATCCGTCATACTCGCCAGTTGGAAAGGACAGCAGCAGTTGCAGCAGTGGTTACTTTTTAAAAAAGGGAACTCATTATCAATGCCGAAAACACTTGAAAATGCCAAAAGGGGTGTTGAAAATATTTACAGTGCTCTCTATCTCTTTCTCTTGTTAGTTTTATAAAATATGCGCAGTTTCCCATCATATTTCGGTTTGACTTTTGTTGAATTTTTAATGCAGGTGCCTCTCTCTGTGGATCGTCTGTGCTCCCGGGGAGTTGGTCACACGCCCGACACACGTTTGGTTGAAATCTATGCGCAGTTCCCGCTTTTCCATTTCCCATTCTCATTGTCACAATTTACGGTTTGCTTTCGCTCATCAACACGTGCTCGAGCTGATTGAGAGAGAGAGAGAGAGAGAGAGAGAGAGAGCGACGAGCTGCTTAATTTCAAGCGACACGCGTCTGCTGCATCGAGAAGGTGTCGCCTCCCCTGGGGTTGCCTGTTTACATACATTTGTTGTTAGTAGTGTAATTTAATTAATGCCTAAATATGCAGTTAAGCAAACGCTTATGCGCCGTTTGTTTAAACAGCGTGTGAAAAACTAAACTGTGCCTAGTTGAGCTCTAATGCGATTAAATAAATACATACGCTTAAATACATACATATATAAAATTAAATACGATTAAATAGTTTATGTCTTTATGTTCAAATCGCTGAATAAGACATGCGTTCATTTAAAAAGTGTTAATAGTTTTTAATATGAAATTGGTTTCTATTGCAATTATCATCGATATATATTAAATTTTCATTTTCTCTGAATGTTTATGTTCTATCATGGAGATTGATTTAAATACTTTGAGTGTCAATATTAGAACTTTATTTTAATTCATAATAATAACTTAAAAATGTATTTATTTTTATTTGTAATATTTATGTATTCAAATAGCTTTATGGACAAGGTTTTAGATTCATCGCGTAAATAAGAGTCTCAGCAGCTGTTTACTGCTTGAGGACAAAAACTTAATTCTTATTAATTAATTAATTTCTACTATAAATCAATTTAATGTGAACTAATTAATGCAAATGCAAATTGTAAGGAATAAAGTATTTTTCTTTTTGTCGGTCAATTCGGACTAAACCATTGGATATGATAATACCATGTCCAGTTCCTGGTATATTTATTATACTTTCTCTTTGGATGTCACTAAAGAGATCTGAATTTTTCTTTATTATTAGTCCGATGTCTGCTGCTGTGTCGACCAAATTGGATTAGATTTGTATCAGTCGCTGTTGTTTTTGAAATATACAAACGTATTGAGACTAGGATTAATCGTGTGTACTTTGTTACTTATTGATTTTGAGTACTTAAGGGAACTGAGCTTAGCAAAGCTTAAAATTTGTTTTGTTGTCTCATGTTTTCTCTTTCTATCTCTTTATTCTGAGAGAGAGCCTTATAATGAATGTAAGCTGATGAATATGATGATAATATGATAATCAAATTAGTTCAGCACGAAATTCACGCAAACTCTACATAAACTATAATATATAATATCAAAATCGCGTTTAATTGGGAATTGACACTTGGGCGATGCAAATAAAAGCGGAATTGGCGACCACTAGCTCATTTATTTAATGCCAACTATGAACAGTCGACTGTAAAAGAAAATGATTACAAAAATTATTTAACATTATATCAAAATATTCTAGTATTTTATAATTAGTACGATCGTCTTGTTCGCCTGTTGCTGATGCTTCACCTTAGTTAGTCATTGCTTATATTAAAAACGACTTGTCGTCTATATTTATTTATTAGTTTAACCTGTTGCCATATGCTTGTTGTTAGAGTTTTCGCTCTCAGACAGCTGACAAATGGAAACTTTAGCGTCTGGGCACCTTACAGACGATGCTTGTCTCTAAATATTTTGATTAGTGCGCTGCAGTTTGTTTGCTTTGGGCCTAGAGGCGCCGCTGCCACTGCCGCTGCCACTGCCGTTGCCTGTGCGTCTGTTTGCTTAGTCTACTCTCTAATTTTTGTTACATGTTGCATACGTTGACAATTTCGTGGGGCAATGTGTGTTGGCTCAATCAAGCGCTTAGCCTGTTAACTGTTTAGTTTGGCACACACACACACACACACATGTGAGAACTTAAATTACTTGGGACATTTACGAGTTGAACATAAAAATTTTTACAATTGCCGACGCCATTTTACTTGACAAATACTTAGAGCACTTGAAGCCGCGTCTCAGCCAAGGGGTTGAGACGTAGGGTGGGGGTAATGGCCATCAAGTGCAGATCGCTCGTAAAAGACAATTTTACAGTTGGCACATTGAACTTTTTGCTGTTGGCTAACGTGCTCATTGGCCATTGGTTCTGCTCTGCTTTGCTCGCTTCGCTCGCTTGATTGTTTGTTGGGGGCTCTGTGCATTTTTAATTAATTGACTGTAGTTTTTATGGCTTCATTAATTACCGCGCGCCCTGCAAGGCGAAACGCTTGTGGGTCCTTGACGTCATGCCACATGTCAAATGCCCGTCTATTGAATTATGCATCATCGATACACACACATATGTGTGTGTGTGTGTGCGTGTGTGTGTATCAATAATAAAAGTGCGCTGTTAAAGTAGAAGGAGCCAGCGAACGCAGAAACGAGTGCATTAAAAATTTATTAGAATTTTGCCTGTGACGCGTGTCCATATGAGTATGACTATGACTTATTGGGAGTAAAGTATGCTCTCGGTCGTCATAAAATAATAATCTTTATGATCGCAAAAATTTTAATACAATATTGACGAGACGCGCGTTGAGTTTGGCCCTTATACACGCCACAGCAATGCGTCTATCTGTCATTTGAAGATTCATAAATTCACTTTAATTGCTGCAGTGATTTTTTCGCTTTTAGTACCGCTTCACTCCAGCCCCATCCCCATCCCCATCCCCATTCCATATGCCCAGCTGCAATCTTCAGGACACTCGGGCAACAAAGTGCCCGTAAATCTGTTGCTCATTAATATGCTCAACTATTTAGTGCCATCTCCGCTTTATAGATTTGCATTAACTAAGCTAAATCTTTTTTTTTTTTTTTGCATATAATAAAGCTGCCTCTGTAATCAGTTTTAAGAATTCTGCAGTCAAAGTATTTTGCTCTCATATCTGTACCGTTTTCTTCGAAGATTTCGCTGCTCAACTGCTTGGGGAATTTCATTTCCTCTATTATAAAATTAGTAGAATTTAGCGACCAGATAGCAAAATTATCTAATATTATTTTTTATATTTGCTTGAGGTTGCTACGCCTTTGGGGAATTTCGTGCCACACACTAAATTTGCATTTTTGTTTGATGTTAATTTTTTTTTTGTTATTTAACATGTGTCTTAGAAATTCCCAAACACATATATAATTTCAGATAATATAAAATATGCAAAATATTAGTGAAATACAGGAAATGAACAATAAGCTGATGAGACATATAATTATTGTTGTACTATTAGCTGTAAATTTAGCTCGTAAAAATATTACCTTATTATCTTATTTAATCAATGGTTGTATATTAAATCAAATTAAAGTTTTGAATGCATGTATTAATTTAGTTAGCATGTTTGAGTGCGTAAATCTGCATTACAACGATAAGTATTAAATAAATTATTTATAATTGCTTCTTACATATTTAGTTGTTTTATCTCTTGGCCATAAAGAATTTTGAAATACGTGAAATACACACTAAGGGTAGTATCAAGAAACCAAAAATTTAACTATAACCTATATATTCAAAATTGTTATGACAGCATTATTATTTTCAAAAAATATTTATTGCTTACAATGTTAATAATTATTTTTGTGAATATTAGAGAAAACCAATAATATTTAAAGCACTAATTTCCTGGAAGAGCATAAATATTGTCTAAGATTAAGTTAAACTTATGGAGGCAGAACTTAGGTGGAAAAGCACAATCAACTGCATGACGGCAAGAAGAATGTGCTACTCAGGGAACGATAAACTCACCAGATGTATAATACAACTTCAAAGAAAAGAGTATCTGGGCCTGACAGAAGAGGACGGCTGCAGGAAATGTAAGGAACCAGGGGTCAAGGGTGCAAGAACGCGCATTAAGACTTCAAGTGCGAGATATGCTCACTTAAAGCAGCAGCCAGGCTAAGTTCCGGCTTCTTACTGAGGTTTGCTAAAAGTATCAACATACTAAACGTATTAAACAGCACCTGAACTCTCCGTGACAGACTCCGGTAACACTAAGGATCAAAAATGGTCTATGTGAGGCTATCGTAAGGTGGCCTACCAGATTAACCTAACATAACCTATTGCTTACAATCTTTAAAGCACTAATTTTAAAGACGAGCATGAAGATTGTATAAAATTTATGGTAAAGTTAAAAGCTTCTAGTATTGTACTTCTAGTATTTTAAATACTATATACATACCAAGGACTCTAATTGATATAAATTTTAAAATAAACTGAAACAGATCATTGAAAAATAATTTTAATTTTGAATTTCTATCATTCAACATGGAATTCAATTGTTATTTGATAGGTTTTTATTCAAAGCAAGTAAAAACAATAGTTGCAACTAATTTATTTCAAAATCTGGAATTCGCTCAATTTTATTTATTTTCTACCTACAATCCCTGAAACATACATACTTATTTTAATAATTGTCCAATTGTGCTTAGGGTAATGCATAGTAAACTGCATATCTCTAACGAAGTGAAGACATGCTTTGCTTCTGCCTTTTGGCCATGCCTCATTTAGTTTAATTTGCCAATTTATTTAACGAGCGATCGTAAAGCGTCGCTGCTGCCTTCAACACCTCTGAGCACACATGAGCGTGAATGAATGCGCGGGTTTTTGCATTTAGCATTTTGCATTTTGCATTTAGCATTTTGCATATTGAATTTTGAAATGGAAACATGCGTATGCTGGGGGTGAATGGGAATGGGAGCAATGCTTTGTTTGTTTACATATTTGTAAGTGAATTTGGCATATTTTATGTTGCTCTGGGTGCAACATTGTTGTGTCGCCAGCGAATCCTCAAGGCGTTCGGACTGGAGGTCGCCACGGCAGTCATAATTTCCGGCGTGGAATTCGTGGAAGTCGCCAAGGCATAAAAATATTTCACTTGCCCGACTGAGAGCTGCAGCTCGTAAAGTTCTAAGGCATTTTTAATAGGTGGAATCAGAGGTGTTTGCCTTAAAGACACACACACACACACACACACACATATGTGACTGTGTATTGCTTTGAAAAGTTATGTCAAAGCAAAAGCGTAAAAACTTGTGTCGCTTTGATGCAACAGCAATGGGAACAACGACAAGAAGAGTAAACAAACAAGTGAGCAACGAGTTGGAATCACATTGTGTGCTCTCGTCTAGCTCTGAGCTCTGATCTTTTGCTGCATAGAATGGCGCACATCAGGCGCGATGAGCTTGAAATTTTATATGCGGACGCACTTGGTTGCAAACGCTTCGACTAATTAGCCAAACGGTCGCTCCTCGCGCCCCAAACTGTGGCAAGCGCTCTTGCGATCTCTGTATGGAAGACGTGCGTGCGTTTGGCCATTAAAAATTATTGAAATTGAATTTGAAAATAAACTGAAAAATGCTTTTTGGCTGCTTTTAGTTTTTCTTTTTTTGTGTGTGTGGCACACGGCGCGCTTGATTTGTATTGCACGTGAGCGAGAGCGAGAGGTAGAGCTATCGCCATCGATTAAATCTATACGGCTGCATTTTTCACGTATTCTCAGGAAATGTGCGTTCGATTTGAAATTAGTTTGTAGCTGCCTGCGGCTGCGAAAAACGAAGAAAATTTAATTTATTGCCGCCTCGCAAGATTTTCGAACGGTGTTCGCTGGGCTTATTTTTAAGTGAATTGAATTGAATTGAAATGAAATGATTTTTCATTTATTTCCCCCCTCAATGCCCAAATGCTGACGGCGACGCCAAGACGCCAAACCAGACATTGCCAGGCCCACAAAAAAATAAGAGTAGTGAAAAAAGAAATCGAAATATGCCGACGAAAATTTGTTGAACGCAAATTCGTAACTAAATGCGAGAGATTTTCAAGTTGCGCCAACTGCTGCTGCTGCCTCTGCCTGCATTAAGTGGTTGTGCACCTTGCCACACAAAACAGGGTGTGGCCACAAGACAGGCAGCCCCACGAGACTGACAGATCAAGACAGCAAGCAAACTAAAGATGTGATGGCAATCGTAGCAATTTTATAGCTAGATATGAAGATATATAAAAATAATGCCTACAATTGCATTCAAGCAACAACTGAGTGTAAGTTATGGATACGAAAAAATATAAATAAAACGACAAAAGGGTTTTCAAGTTGACAAATCTAACGCTCCATGAAGTTCTTTAATATTTGAAAACGTAGCAAACAAAAGTTATTCACCCTAATTGCGAATGTTACTTCATAGAAGTTTAAAAAATGTTGTATTTGATACAATTCAAAGAACGTTAGACGCATCAACTTCTCCAATTTGCACAAATAACATTTGCGTAGTTTAAAAAACATTAAATGTTTGTTTGTTTAATTAAGAAAATTAAATTAAATTAAGAAAATTTATTTTTGCTATATTTATTTAGTAAATAAACACCAGTATTATTGTATAATATTTTATTTTAACTTTAATCCATTGTTTGTCTTTTCACACAGTTCCCTTTAATAAATTATACTATATTATATTATATTATTATATTAAACTATAAGAAATAGGTAATATATACAAAAACAGCATGAAGACCTCAGTAGCTCTGGCTAGATAATTGCAATATACAATTAATTCTAAGTTACAATTAAAATAAATAAATAAATTATACTGCTTAAATTTATGATAAAGAAAATCTCTTTATAATATTGTTAATATTTTTGGCTTTTAGCATAAGTAATAGTTTATATTTATATATATATTTTTTTTTATTTCATGGACTTCTTGAAAATATCTACATTTATTTATATATATATAATTTTTTCATAAGACATTTAATAAGATATAAGAATAAGTCGCATACAACTAATTGCAAGAGTTTATTGGTAATGTTTGAAAATAGTTTAATATGAACTAAGATATAGAAGTAAGACTGAATTTTATATTTAAAACGATACGTTAAGTTGGCTTTTGGACTTTTTTGACTAATTAGAATAATTGCTTGTGCCCTGGGAACTTCAGAACTAACAATTTTTGGCTTGGCATTCTATATTAGCAATTTAGCTATTGATATTTAGCTTTGAAAATGCAGTCAACACTGCCTGCGAAAGTAATGCGGCACTTGTGGCAGACTGTATTTTAGTTCTCAAAAAACAAAGGTGCCATGCACAGTGACAATAATTTGTCTGTGCAATGTTTGCTGTTGTTGTTGTTGTTGTTGGTTTGGCTTGGCGTCTATTTTGGCTTGAGGCTGAGGCATGCCAAAGTAGGTTGACGCCACCTAAGTATTTCGTTTCACAAAAGGTTGCGATTTGAGGAGTTTTTCGCACCTATGGGCGCTGCAATGCGAACGCGAATCGCGCACGAATCGCAAATGACAATCAGAACGTGCGACTAGCTGGCGTCAGTGGCCAACGCCATGTACTGCAATTATGCAGACAACATGTCAACGCGAATTGTTGGCATTGTGTGTGTTGCTACCAAATGAAAAGGGCTGCGGCAGCAATCAGTTGGTGCCACAGCTGCAAAGACAGAGAGAGAGAGAGAGCGAGAGACACACCGAAGTGCGAAGCGTCTAATGGTCAATAAATATGCAATTTTGATGAAGCCACAAGCAATACGATACAAAGAACTGTAGTCTGTTCATTTAAAATGCATACACACATCATCGAGTAGCTAACGCTCGCTCACGTTTGGCTAACAAGCTCCCTGGAGTGAAATAAAAAGCGAAAGTGCAAAAGTATTTGACTACGTGACGTGTGGCTCAAGTTGCGTCTTTTGGGGCAATGCCACTTGAGTAGGTGTCAGCCAATTAGCCAGCCATATATAAGTATAGCCTTATATACTAGCACTAGCACTAGCACTAGCTGTTAGCTGTTAGCTTGTCTGCTGGCCCAGCTGCTCGCATTGTTAATTGATGGGCATTCTCTCTCGTTTCTTGAATCATTTCGCTTATTGTCGCTGTCTGCAGCAAATTAATCAAAAGAGCAACAAAAGCAAACGAAAGTGACTACCAGGAATACTCAAAAGTTTGTTGCAATTTTAGCATGCGAGGCGTGCCTAACAATCGTCGTGTGTGCCACAGACTGTTGCATGTCAACACTTGCCAATTGTTTGTCTGCGCGAATGGATTTTTCCACATAAAACTTTTGTTTTTGAAAATAGCAACTCAAAATGAAATATGAACTATTTTAACGCCTACTTAATTTGTTTGTGTTTGCATCTCGCTCGCTCGCGTCAGTCCGACTGCGACTGCTAACAATAAATTTTAATCAATTTAGCGTTGAAAGTAAAAGTGTGAAGCGATGCGCTTGACAACGTCTAAGTTCAGCATCAAGTGCAGAGCGGCTAGAGCGAGTGTGCACTGTACGTACGTACCTACGCAACAATTGGCTATTGGCAATATATATTTTAATATATTTTCTGCACAGCAAACAGTTTTTGCAGTCGCTGCTGCAGAGGCGACCTAAATAAATAAAGATATGTACGCATGTTTATGTGCAAAATATTAAAGACAAACAAAAGGCAGCACAAAGGCATTTACCACACCCACACGCACACACACACACACACACACACACACACCAACACACACCAACACACATGTGACGCCGCCTGACCAATTCATAAGTCTGCACTTAAGGCAAGAGCCGCAGCCAGCAGCAGCTGAGAACGATGGACAATGCCAACCTGTGCCAAGGTTGAGCTGCTGGAGTGGGTGGCTGGCTGGGCTGGGGCTGAGTATAAACTGCAGGCTCTTGGGCTCTGCATAAAAATCATAATAAAATGTATTTACCCCAGGATCAAATTATGAATCTGCTGCTTTCATGCCAGATCGGGGGGGGAGCTAAAAGGTGCTCAAAGTTATGAAAGCCGCAGGCGGCTGGACAGCCCGTAAAAAGGACAAAACGCATATATTTATGCGAAACGCACAAAAACTATAAAGGACACACGAACACTAAGGACAATGTGACGACATTGATGTAGATTTGCTTTCGTTGTTGTTGTTGTTGGGCTCGGCACATGAAAATTTGTGCACATTTCAGCAGAAAACGCCCTTGAGGTGTTATGACCGAACGACTTCAAGGTGCTGCCAGTTGTGTCCCTTTTTTGGTGGGGGCCCAGTCTATTACCCAACTACTTTATGGCCAAGTAGTTACACCTAGGCTAAGAGTCGAGCGCCCTGCGGCAGCAACATATGTTCGAGAAAAGCAAAATTTTGGGCAAGTTTATTTCATTGTCAGCCTCATCAACAGCCATCAACATGGCTGCTGCCCCAAAACAGTGACAGCTGCTGTTGCCACCCTCTAGAGCATTCGGTATGTGCCTCACATACAAAGCTTGAGACTCAAAGATTACCTTTGCCTTTGTTAAGCACAAAATAAAATGCTCAAGTCGCTTACCTAGCAGCGAAATCAGCTCACGTAACGTTTTATTAGTCAATCAATGACGCATCTCATTAAACATTACGCATACGCCGCCTTGTCTTTAGCCAATTGTATGTGCCTTGTTTGTGTTTTTAAAACGCCTTTTTAATTGCTCTCATAACTCAAATGCAGCAATTTTAATCAAAATGCACTTGGAGAGCGAAACAGCGAGCAGGCCAAACAAATTGTGTGCACTTTGCATTAAAAATGCGCAATGGCTAAAAGCTTAACAATTAGCCAACAATTTTGCAAATGCAAAAGCTGGAGCGCAAATTAAAGCAACTTAAATGGAACTTATTAGATTTGTATACTTTTAATTTGCATTCATAACAGTCTCAATCTCAATCTCAGTCCAACCAAAAATATAAAAAAGCAACCAAAGGCGGGCTGGAGGGGGGCGACAACAGCTGCAGACAAGCCAAGCAGTAGACGCAATTGAAACCCTTTTCTTGTTGCTGCCCACACCACTGCGCTGAGGGGGGGTTGGGGGTTGGACATGACGTATTTCTTACTCTCAAGTTGGCTGATTTAAATTTTGCCTTTGCTTTGGAATAAAACAAAATTAATTTGTGCATATTTCTTGAGCGCCCAGACGAAATACGAAGCTCTCGGCTCAAACGCTGCGGCTGCCTTGGACATTTATTAAAAGCAAAAAAAGAGAAGAAATGGAAACCTTTTTGGGCATTGCTAGAAATAATAATATCAAGTGAAAAGAAATTTCATAAAACGAAAACAATTTGCCCAAATTAAAGAATAATAAGAAGACGACGACGACGACGACAGCAGCAGCTACAAATAAAAAACTATGCACTTTTCTATTCCCACACAGCGATTTGGCGTTAGGCGATTGCATCCCTTAGAGAGAAAACTCTACGGAAACTGCAGCCAACACACGTGGCGCAAAGATAGCTATTGATACTGATCAGTACATGAACCGGAGACATAACGGCCATAAATCCATTAGCAATAAATAGTTTGCGATATGAAAGCAAAAATAAAAATAAATTTATTTATACGTTTCGCACGGTGCGACAAGCAGGAAAATTAGTGCAACTCCGATGGGGGGTGGGGTGGGCTGTCAATTTGAGCAAAGCGCAGCAAATGTATGAAAACAATGAAAACAGTGAAAAGCAATCGAACAACTGTATCGAATTACCAATCATTCAATACAATGCTATGGGGTGATGCCGTAGGAAAAGTTGTGACATGGTCACGCGACCTCTACACCCCCCACCACCAAATAGTTCACGGTGTCAGATTTAGCGATTTGCAGATTTAGTCGCAAGGATTTGCACATTTGTTCGCTTAGATTTTGATATTTCATATAAAGACATTACATTTACTCTTATTATCACTTACACTTCGAAGCCAAACAATTGAAATTGCAAATATCATCATAAAAAGCCCAACCCCTTCTTCTTCTTCTTCTTCTTCTTCCAGCCCCAGCATGTTGACCAAATTGCCGACAATTTGGGTTAACTGTAAATTTCACAAGCAAAGAGCAAACGTGCAAGTTTTAACAAAATACTTTCGAGTACAAATGCGTGTTGCTCTCTTGCCCACTTGTCAGTTGGCCATAAAATTCACTGAGCCGTAAAGGATGCGATGCTTTTTAATATTAAAAGGGGCATCGAGAAAACAAAAACAGCATGAAGAAAAAAAAACTATGGCTGCATAAACTAAAACTAAAGCCTCTTGGCTATGCTCAGGCACGTCTTAAATGTTCAAATTATGTAAAATAAAATGTGCGCCAAAAGGATAAACGTTGCCTGCTCTGGGCTGACGTCAGCGTCAAAGCTGACTGACAGCTCATGGGGCCTGGACAAGTGGACGCCAGACAGACAGACAGACAGACAGACACGACACTCGAGCCAATCCTTGCAAGGTGTAAAAAAATACTGTCAACGTCAACGTCCGTCCATGCAAATGTTCTGGACTAATAACCGTGAGTACTTAAGCAGGTGCTGCTGCTGCTTTTGCTGCTGCTGCTTCTGCTTTTGGATGCGCCCACGCCAGCGGCTGTGATCAATCTTGCTAAGCTTTTGTTTTCACTGGGTTTTTGTGTATTTACAAAAAGGCAGTCGACGCCTTCCAAGTGCCAACGGCAATGGCCACGACATCAGGCGCAGACAACAACACAGTTGAGACATTCACAGTGACAGCAACTGGGACAACGTCAAGTCCTTTTTCGGCGTTTTGGTCTATGATTGATTAGCAATTAATTAGCTACACAAATAACTGTAATTATATGCCAAGCAGAACAATGTCAAAGACTCACAGCTTCTAACCCAACAAGAAAAACCAACCCCCACTGTCAACATACCCTATACCCTTTTTTAATGGCACACAAGAGGGTGTATCAATGTGGTTTGTAATAAGTAAAAACAAACATTTGAAAACTTTTTATACTTAAGCGAAAATTGCAGAAAAAAATGATCGAGAAAAAGAAATAGAAATCAAAGAACGTTTTGCAGCTAATTTTGGATTTAAGATTCAATTATATGGCTAAATATCAAACATATAGCAAGGATTTATACAAACAGCCACATCATATTTTGATTGGTGCTTTTTAATATAAACTTATTTAAAAAATAGCATTTAATTTGAATTAAAGTCGAACACTTCATTGAATTGAAATTTAAATTCAATAAAAATTTAAGCAATGAATTCATTTTGCATTAAATCAAGTAAATGCATTTGAAATAAAAATTCAATTTTAAAAAAGAAATTAACTCAATATAAAAATAATTCATTAACAATGCAACTGAGAGTAATTCAAATTCAGATTGGCATAAAATGAACGCATTCAGAAATATCGTAACTCAAGATGAATTAAATTTAAAAATGATTTTAATTTTTTACATTACTGTCTAGGAAAATATCCTTTCTTTTTATACGAGAAATGTCGAAAATTTCAACATGATAGGACTGAACGTTTTAGCAGATATTCCAATTATTACAGTTTTCATAGGAAATTTGCCATTCACTTTCACTAAGGATTTACTTAATTGAATAATCTGCTAGGACAACGATTGAGACAACTGCCGCTACCTATTATAAATTGACTGCAATATATTTTACAGAGTATCTCTCATAGTCTAACACTAATTTACATTTTTCTTTACATTTTTTATGCGTTGCCATTGAAAATTACTTGCGAAAATTTGTAGAGAACGCTGAGAGCGCTTCCACCTTTTTCTGTGTACTACGCACAACGTTTTTGCTAATTTGCATTTTGTTGTTGTCTATATATTTTTTATGTGCTTATGAAACGAATCTGTTGTAAGTTTGGCACTTGCGGCCTCACAACAGCCATTGCTTTTTACGAGGCGAAATGGCAACCAATATATCCTAATGACAGTTTATTGTCAGGACGAAGTATTCGTCACAGTTGAACAGCAAAATAAAATCGGCAGGCAATAGATAAAAAGCAAAGTAGTTGAAGTCACCCCTAATTGCATAAAATTTAGTTACGCTCAAAAATTTACCTACCAATTTTATTTAAAGCAACACACAGCAAAGTGATGTGAGCTTTGTTTAAGCCAAGAACTTGGCTTGCTGCTGCGGCTGCTGACAAGTTCTATAGTTTTTGGCTAGCCATCAATGCATGACTGACCCTGTCAATAGTGCATATATATATATGTATTGAAATCCATTTAGTGCATATGCAATATTTAATGCAAGGATATGGATCGCAATTCCAAGTCGGTGTCAGTTGCAGGGCAGAAGCTTCAGCTTCAGCTTTCCATATTGCATATGAATCTGCCTGTGGCGGCATTGTTTCGAGTTCCGCTCCCCGCGAGACTGTGGCAACCGCATTTTGTGTGCATTTTGCTGACATTGAGTGCTACGACAAGCGACGTGTGCGACGAGGACGACGACGACAGTGCTCGAATTGGTGGCTCTCTTTATGGCTGAAAGCTTTTGTCGCTGCCGTGGCACTAAACATGTCTCTGCTGTCTTCCATGTTTGGCGCTACTCCAAAATATAACTTAAGTTTCTGGTCAAATGAATTTGGCAAAGGTAGCCAAAAGCCCAAAAATCCAAAAATGCGAGCATACATTTGGGAGCTGGGGCTGGGGCAATTCTGAATTTATGCAAAATGCCAGCAAAAATGTTGTTTTTGCCTCATGTGCTGCATGTGGTTGTTGCACGTTGCACTGTGGCCAAACCACATTTGGCACTTTAAGTGGCATTCTTATTGTTATTGTTGTTGCAACTTTTTTTTGCTTTGTCACCTGTTTTTGCTTTCTTGGCTTCAGTAGCACTTTTTACGATCATGTCAACATTTTGACTTGAGTGCAATTTTACGCACGTGCCCCGCTCTTCACATGTGGCAGTAAAATCGAAAAGTAATGCAATAAAATTCGCTTTCATTAAAAGCATTAAAATAGGTTTTTGACATGCCATAAAAATTGTTTTCACGTAAATTCACACACACACTCACACGCACTTTAAGCGTGTAAAAGCTGCTGCTGATTTTGTACTAGCTAAATGGGAATTTTATTGTTCAGGGAGCTGCGGCTGACGCATTGCCATTAGCTTGCTACACGGCATCGAGACCGAGACCGAGACTCGGGTCTCACCTAAGCATCATAAAGAGCAGGCCATGCCATTTTTTCCTTCGTTTTTGTTTATTTTCGTTTTAACGCCAGCAGGTCATCTGGGGAAAGGCGTTGATTTCTGTCAGCTGCTCACAATATACAATTCAGCTATAGCATATATAGCTTAATATATATAGCTGGGGCCAAGTAAACCAGGGAATTGCACAAGGCAGCGTTGGATCGGACTCATATACAATATTTTTTACATATTTTTTGCTTTAAATATACTTATTTGTTTACTTACTTATTTGTTTCTGTTGAGCGTAGAATCTGAAAGTACATCAACATTTTTAAACACATGAGATATTAAAATTGTATATTCAAATAAAGTTTAATACTAAAAATAATTTAGCTTGCGATTCTCAACATAATAAAGTTAAGTTCTAACTTATTCTTAAAAAATATAGCTCGAATGCCCGTGATATTAGAATAAGGTTCATTTCGTATTTCCTTAACCCAAGTATTAGATAATTGAGTTTTTCAATCCCGAATATTTTTTAATTCACTCACAGGTGAACCGACCAGTCAACCTAACGAACTATTTTAAGCAATTCATTAAACAGGAGTATTTTAACAACTTAGTACTTAACAAAACTCAGGCTTAATCAAGTTTGAAATACTTGATTTATTCGTAATTTTATTTGATAAATTATCGTTTATATGTGTGCTCAGCACTTCACAGCTTTCAATCCATAAATATGAATATTACTAACATCTTAAAAAAAAAAAAAAAAAACAAGAACAACCGTCTTTGATTTTCTGCACTTTTTCAAAAATTTCTTTTTATTTTTACTTAAGTTTTCAACATCTGCTCAAACCTGACTATGTCATGGATTTCAGTTGTTGAGCTAAAGCTTTGACAGAACATAATATCAAAAGTATTTAATATTCTGTCTAATTAAAGTCGGTTGGCTTAGCATTTTATTCTTAAGAATTATCTATTAGTATATACAGTATATATCTGTTTGTATATACAATTCTAGTTCCAATTGTGTTAATTTCATTTGAGTGACGTGGGTGAAAAAAGAAGATTGAATGGTATAATTATAATAATATAACCTATGATATTTTTTGAAAAGAATTAATTTTAGTGATTACGTTAACCAAGTGGAAGGCTGGTTTAACATTTGCTCATTTATGCCCACAATTGGTTTGCTGATTTAACAATTTTTAGCTAAATAAAATATATAATTATTGCTAAGATATTTTGTTCAACTTAAGCATATTTAACTGACATGTCAAACTCAGCAATTCATAACAGACAACGGACAACGAAAAACATTTCGTTGTCATGTTTGGACAATCGACATGCTATAAACCAAAAATTGTCTGCTAAATTGGTAATTGACAGGGAATAAAATGCAAAAATCTAACGTGCATTAATGGCCGCCATCGGGGGTTATTAACTTGAAATTGCCAATGAGCAAAATCGTTGGCCAACGAGTTGCAAGCTGGAGTATTTTTTTTTTTTCGTGTTTTACGCGGAGGCATGCGTAATGGCTTGTCCCGTTGTCCCGTTAATTGCTGCGACAGCTTGTGTGGCAAATATTTTGGCTACGTTTGGCTGGCGCGGTAAGCCGCGCTGTAATAAATGATATTAATTTTAATAATTGCAGCGATTTTCATTGGCCAGACATTCGGGCGAATTGACTCGTAAATGGCGTAAAAATATGCCAAAGCGTTTTTATTTAGGCCACTTATTTTATTTTGGCCAGCATATAGAGCTAGAGATAGAGCCAGAACGACTCAATGAAAACATTTAATGATGATCATGAAAACTGCTTAATCGGAAGAACGCATATAAACATGAATATGAATAAATGTATGTCAGCTTAGATATTAAGCAGCAAAGCATAAATACGCAGCAAAAACATGAAATGAATAAACAACAACAAATAAATACTATATGTGCTACGTACGCGCATTCATATGAACACTTTTCATCTTTTTATACACTTTGACATTCAAATCAAGAATGGAAGAGGGTAGCATGAAGTTGTGCAAAATGAAAGTAACAGGCAGAATAAGAATATATTTATTCCTGATGAGCTAAACAAATTGAGTCAATTGGGCCTTGTCCATCTTTTTACTTTTCCGAATCTATGAGCGCCAAGAACTCAGAGACTAAGAGTTAGAGAGAAAAAAATGGTATGCTGATACTTCTTATCCCAAAGCTATAGTTTTATTATATTTTTTAGTTTTCTACAAAAAAAATCTTTTTGAAAATCGAAAAATCCTAACTACGCTCCCAATATTTAACAGAAATTTGAGTTAATTGGGTTCCGTTCAACTGTCCGTATGTATGAGCGCCAAGAACTCAGAGACTATGGTATGTGAGTATTTCTGATACCAAAGCTATAGTTTTAATTTATTTTTTATTTTTCTACAAAAAAATCAGTTTGAAAATCGAAAACTGTCGTCTGTATGAGTGCCAATAACTCATAGACTATAAGACTTAGAAAAAAAAGTTAAATCAGTAACTTTTGTTTTTATAAATTGTCTACAAAAATAAATTCACATATTTAAAAGAATTTTTTTTTAATAAATTATACACAAACTTTAGCACGTTCTTAGCTGATGCCAAGGAATTAATTTACAAATTCCATTTAAAATATGTGCCAAAGTGTATTAGCAACTCGAACGTTCCCAAATTTTTTAGTGCTGCTTACGTTTTTTGGTTTTGCACAAACAGCAGCATTTTTAATATAGCGTTTCATATTATTTTCCCCTGCCCAGAGTGAGAGAGTTTGCCGTTAGATTTTTATTGGTAACAGCAGCGACTATTTTTCGCATTTATAATATGGCGCTCATATATTTTCATGTACAGTAAATTATAAAGCGGGTTGTGGCTAAGCAGGCGCCTCACACAAAGCACACAAATTATTTGTTTATTTTTATACACTTTTTACTAATAAGAACTAAATTATAAAGCATGGAATATATATGTAAAATACTAAGCTACGATTTGGGTTTGCTCTATAAGCAGCTTTTGCAGTGTAATGCGTGTGAGCCGACGGAGTGTGGAAAGCAAAAGCAGCATAAGCCATATGTAGTGACTAAGCTGAGTTACACTATAAGAAATAAATATCCCAAGCGGCTGGTTACCTATGATGCGGAGGCGGCTGGAGAGCCGAGACTGATACGCATGTCTGGATTAAGTGAGAGTCAGCTGGAGCTGATGTCGCCAGCGTGTACAAAGCAGGAGGAGGAGGAGGAGGAAGACTGCAAGTCGGACGACAAATGCTGCAAGACTGAGCCAGAGGATAGACAAGCAGCTGGGCAGCAGTACGAGCAGCTGGAGCAGCGCAGTCGGCAGCTGCATCAACGCTATGTGCAGTGCCAGCAAGCTGAGCTGAAGCCGCTGCTAGGCGCGGATTGGAAGCAACTAAAGCCAGCAGAGAAAATGCGTTTCTTTTGGCAAGCGCTGACCAATTGCGAGCTGCGTGCCACGCCCTTTGAAAACTATCAAGAGGCTTACTTGCAGCATCGCCAACGCTCAGACAAGTGTCAGCAGTCCAAGCTGCTTGATAACTGGCGCTGCTTTAGCCCAAAGCAGCGACTGCCCTTCAATATGCAGGCGCTGCTCTATCATGTGAGCTCTGGCGCTGTGGATGCCACAGATCAGTGCGCTATACGTGCGTTGCTGAATCGCTGGCGTTGAGACTCTTCAGCTGTCCGACCTTGAGCATTGGTTGGGCGCATTAAAGTGTCTGTCAAGCGCTTGCGAATAATGAATAAACTGTTTCGATTTTAATTTTATAATTGCTGGCGCGCTTTCTTTTTTGCTTTTATACGAAGCAGATGTTGCCTTGTGTGCTATTTTTGTTGCAGCTACTCCAGCAATGGACTCTCTGCACTTGAAATACATTTTTGCTAAATTAATAATGGGCTTGAGTCAAGGTCAGCGGCGTTGACATGCATGAAATATTACGTATACGTACAAATAATTTGCACTCAATGAAAGACGCACATAAATTATTTGCACAAGGTCAGCACCTTTAAGCCATGTGCATAAATTGGCAATAAAGAAATGTGTGTGCAGAGAGCGACAAAAACTATTTAAAATGTAATTTCAATTTTTACGAGCACACACAATTGTTAACTTTGGCTTGTCCAATCGAAAATAAAAACAATAAATACAAACTAGACATTATGCTAATGCAAATGTTGCAAACAACAACAACAACAAGCTACAGTGGGCCAGACTGTCTGCTGCTGGGCTGGTGTTGAGTTTTATTGAAAAGTGTGTGCGGGCCGTTGACAACTTTTTGCTGTAAAACGAAATGAAATGGAAAACTAAACTTGGAAAAAAATAAATAAAGGAAAATCATCAATGTTAAGCAGCGCAGTTTTGATTCGCCACGTCTGCAAACTGTTACAAAGTGTGTGGCTGTGTGTGTGTCTGTGTGTGTGGCATGAAATTTATTGTTGTAGATATTGAGTTTTATAGTGGGTATCCCGTCGTTGCCTGCGCATAATGCGCTCACGGATTTTCGCATTTTTTTGGAAGCTGCAGAATCGAAAAACAATTGGCATTCGCTTGTCTGTCACACACTCGCAACACAACCCTAACACTCACCCCTTTTGCTCGTTTTTTTATGGCCTAGTGTTTAGGTTAGGCAAAGATTTGGTTGTTTTGATATTTGGCAATTTTATTGCCTCGACCCAAGTTCGCACCTCAATTTGTCTTCGTAAATGTGAAAAATGTGGAAATTAGCTGCGAGTCCAAGCAAGGGCCGCTGTCTTTTATAGCATCAACATTTCATCAATCACACGATATGTCACACCTATCTCTGCTCAGTTCTACTCAAAACTGTGGCGAATTTCAAGTTGCCATAAAAAGAGAAAGCAAAAGGAGTGTGCGGCGCGCTACCACGCCCACAAGCTAATGGCGCTGACAGTTGCTTAGCCAAAACTCAAACAGTTGCGACTACTTTAGTTTTGTTTGTGCTACAAAAACTTACAGCCAAAGTCTTAGTGCAAATAGAGAGGAGAGGCCAACCCTCGTTCATTCTATTAACATAACAATAATTATGACTATGCTACAGGCCTGTGTGTGTCCATTTGCGTTGAGTTGTTACGCAAACAATGCGAAATGCCCCGAAATGTCTTTTTCGCAGCCATAAGCAAAACGCGTTCAATCTGCCAATACAATTGACATCCTGGCAAGCGGCAGCGAGCAGCGACCAACGGTCAGACGCTATGCATCCGGTTGAATTGATTTTTAGCAAATAAAAATGGCAACTTTTCTGCTACTTTTACTATTACTTTACTTTATTTTTTCTGCTGCTGTGCGCTCTTCCACTTAATTAACTTGAATTGCTTATTGGGGCAAGCTGCCAGCGGTCTGTTCAGTTTGTCTGGACACAGTTCTCATAGGCGGTAGCTGCTCAGCTCATTAGGGTTTGTCGCACATAAATTCTGTTTAAAATGAAATTGACAGGGCGCGCTGCTTAAGCTTAGCGAAAATCCAATTTCCGCGCTAGGCTGTTTTTTAAGACTTTTGCGGCTGCTTGAGGCGCCAGCGCGTTGCAACACGTACGCGCAACACTTTTGCTTGTGGGCGGCGACGGCACAAGCGGCACAAGCTGCACAAGTGTGTGTGCTTCAGTGCTTTACTGCTTGGAGAGATCAGGTCATGTCGCGGTCATAAATACAACAATGCCCGTTGGCACAGGCAAAAGTTTGAGCAGAGTGTCGCCAGAGCCATAAATTTGCGCGCAAAAACTCACGGATTTATGTTGCAAAACGCAGCAGATAGCGACAAGGCTAGAAGTGTAGGGGGAGGCGCAGAGGGGCTGTGGGGAGTGTGGCTGTAACCGAGAGCAAACGTAATCCACTTTAAAGTTTGTCGCCGCCTTTTCATTTGGAAACGAACACGAAACGCGGCCTCGACTGTCAAGTCATGTGATATCCACTGCGATATCCTTGTGGATATATCCTTCACTTTAGTTTTGGTTACAGACTCTCAGCTTTTTATACTTTTCGCCCAGCCCAGCCCAGCCACATGCACTGCTTATCCAATTTGCATTTAACGCATTTTTAGCCAATTTCGTTGACTTTTGAACAAAACCAAAAAGAAATCCGAATAAAAGCAGAAGTTGTTCAAATTAGGCGCAGCAAACTGCTTAATACACTTTGTTATACAAAACAAAAGAGCTGCGTTGGCAGCGAAGTTTACAGTTAATGCAACTTGCAGTCTATTTGGGAATTGAATGTTTCCGAACGCTCTATTTAGAAATTCTATTATATCTAAGCGTTCTGAATTTATCAGAATGTTCTCAAATATGTATGCGGCAACGATCAAGAACAGGAACAAGCTTGTATGTGTTTTATTTTAATTTTTTTCGTTATATATTGTAATTGTAAATCGGTTAATTTTTGAATTTTCAAGCGCATACTGAAATATGCGGGAATGGCGTATAAAATTAATAGAAATAATATAAGAGCGTGTTGCGGTGAGTAAATTATTAGCTCCATATAAAATTTGTTATAGTTTGTTTATAGTTTCTGAGTTCTTGTTGCTCATACAGACAGTCAGACGGACATAGTTCTATCAATTTCGCTTATATTGCTGTTTCAAGCATTTATTAGATGTCTGCAACGTTTCTGCTTCTTCTTATGTTACATATGCTTGCACAACTTTATGCTACTCTTTAGCATTTTGCATGCAATTGTCAAAGTGTATAAAAATCAACGCCTTTTGCCTCACACTGTTGGTTAAATTGAGACACGCTGGTTGAAATTAATAAAACTGGCTGCCAAGTTATAGCCAAAGTCTGTGTTGTCATTTGGGGCCCAACCGCATGTAAAAATGTGTTCAATAAACGTTTGACCACCAAGGCGCCTTCAATATGCAAGCGCCGCTTCCAGCCGACAGCAGTCAATTTGGAATTTTTTAGCTGGTACAGTGGGAGTGGGTGGGTTAACTTCAGCTGCGTTTGACATGGGCCTATGGGCCGTTAGTTAGTTTGCGGTTCGCTTTTACTCTTTATGCCATCAAGCATCATTCTATGCGGCAATTAAAACTGCTGCAAACTATGCTCGCAATGCGGCATGGGGCATGTGGCAGCCGCCCACAAGTTGCATAAACACTTTTGGAGCAGCTGCTCGCTGCTTTGGCGAGTTGGGCGGATGTCGCATGGGCTTTCTATTTGACAGCGCCTAGGTATTAATTAGGTTGTTAATTTTGCATTTGGCGTGCGTCGTTCGCTATTCCCGTGAAAAACGCCAATGTCGCTGCTGATGACACACGTGGCACGATGATAAATCTGCCAGCTTGTGCCACAGCCTCTAAACATGTGTCGCACTTTGTTGCGCTCTTCCACTCACTCTCCCCCCTCTCCCTAGCCACCTGTCTAAATTAAGCGTGCAAATCGCATGCATGTCAAATTTAAATGCCGCACTCGAGAAATATTATGGCAGCCTGTGAAGATCTAAAAGGGTGTGTGTGTGTGTGTGTGTGCCACAGATTGCAGCACAGTCGTTCAATGTATTTTTTGCTTTGAACACGTCTCAGGTTATAAATTTTTGCATAATGAATACCTTGCACTTAAAGAAAACTAATTAGTTTTTGCCACAAAATGCGCTCAGCGTAAATATTGTGATATTTTCAATTAATTCTGAGACGTGCGCTCGACAATAAATCATTGTGTCAAAACTAAAACATTATTGTGCATATGTCCGGTTATATTAATATACAGTGGACTCTGGCAAAATAAAGTGAATGAATTCGCAATTTATAATTTTAAGTGTGCCGATATGGTAATTTATAATAATTTGAGATGGATAGGTATAGGGACTTTCAATATTTCTCCAGTTAGCAAACTTAACAAATATAAATATTGCCTAACATAGTTCTTGTTTTAGTGCTTGGTTGACTGATTGAATGTTTGACTCTGAGAAACGAGTTCAAAAAATAAAATAGGTCCGCGACTTATTTTAAAGTTGCAACAAAACTTTTTCAACTTGAATGGGTATTGACCATCGGAAATTTATATGCAAATAAAAGCATTCCAAATAAAATACATTCAACGTTTTTCTAAAATTAATAATTGTTTTTAATATTTGAGCTACTACAAAGAAACTTCGTTATTTTTTATTTTGAGACTAGCATTTCCTAAGTGCAACCCAGTCCTAGAACTACGCCTGCTCTAATTTGTCCATATCTGACCAGATATCGAATATCAAAAGCAATTTTCTATGGTGCTGGACTTTAGAGCCAAGCTTGGTAACTCTAGATTGCATAGATTTTGGATATAGACAGACAGGACTATATTGTCTCAGCTCATCATCTTGATTAAGATCACATAAGCTACAGCCAGTGACGACTTAATATTATATTAATCAATAAAACTCTTAGACTCATTAAGTCAACTAAGTCAAGTTGACGTCTATAAAATGTAATATATGTAATGAGATCTTATTGAATATAATAATTTGTTTTAATAGCTATAATAACTATAAGTAATGGCCAACAAAATATTAAATTAATATAATAATAATATAATATTAAACTTATTTTAAAGTCTTTTTTAAATTATATTTTCCATGAAGTTATAACGAAAATTTCCTAACAAATTTGAATTGTTTCGTGAACAAGCATTTCCAACTTGGTAATGTCCACTTGGGGAAGGAGCAAACTCACATGTGTGCTGCCTTAACTGTCAAGTCTTTAAATCAGATAGAATAACTAGTATGCCGTAGCAGCTTAATGATCTGTGGCTAAATAGAGAGCCAGATATGACAAGTAAAAAAGAATTTATGGCTGTAAAGAAGCAACAACAAACAGCAAAACTAACCAACCCTCCAGTAGAGCAGTAGCACCCCTCACTCGTTGTCAACATTTATCAGCGCTCCAAATGAGATGAAATTCGCACAAATCACGCAAAAATTTTGCACACTTAACCGTGAGCCAAGTCCTAGTTATGGGATGGTCTAGGGGTGTGCCGAGGGTGAAGCCAACTGATAAGAACTTGCAGCCTAATGCAGCGTGTCTATAACAACAACAACAACAAGCAAAAGCTTCAATTTTGCAACAGTTTCCGTTTGCAGTTGGTAAATGGACAATGCTCAAATGACATGGAGTGGGTGCCGCAACGTCCAATGGCAGCAGCAAGTGGCAACATTTCAATTGCCCTAAATTGAAAAGTCATAAATTTGGAGCGGCGTTTAGAAATCGCAACAGCACGGAAATGCGCACCATGCGTGTCCAATTATTGAAATACGACTTTAATTGAATTTCAATAAAATGTGCACAGAGTTTTCACCATTTCCCATGCACAATTTCCCGGCCACCGGGCACCGAGCACCGGCTCATGTTTATTTATTGTCAAAATGTTTAACATTTGCTGCACACAATAGTTTATAGCAAGTATTGTTTTAATATTTGCCAAAAGCGCAGCAGGCAAAACAAATTGTTTGTCGCTAAGTTTAGACGCGAATAAATGCACTTGGAGAAATTATTGAAAGTGCTTAAATTATAAAAAGCTAAAGGATTGAAAGTACTTAAATAAATGCATAATATTAATAATTCAGTTTGCTATATCATTTCATCAAAAGTTCGCTTAATTTGTAATGCATTTTTACTGTCAAACTAAAGCCAAATTTATACGCTTGACTTGTATTTAATTTGAGTTTTTTTTTTCAAGCCTTTATCATTTGTCTGCGTGTGCATAACCTGATCACATTTGTTATTGATTTATAGACACAATATCATCATCAGTGGCGGCTGCTGCTCGGGCCTGTGCCTGGCCATGCTGATTTATGGCAGTTTGGCCAAAAGCACAAAAGGTAGCCATTAACCCGTGCGCAAGTCAAAATGCCAGCACAGTCGACTGCACCACAGCAATAAAACCAAATGCGCATTAAAATTATAATAATAACACAAATTTCTATTTGCTCACACATACATATGGACATCTGACTTACCTCAAATGCTGGCAGTGGCAATGAGCAGTGAGCTGCAAAATGTCAGGCTCGCCACCCGCGGTGCTGGGCGTTGGGCGCTGGCCAAATCAACGGATTACATGCGAGCATTTAGAATAAAGGGGCGGGTGGGTTGGTTGGTTGGTTCGATGATTGAAACCGAAAAGGTGGTAACGCGGGCAGGTCGATGCGTGGAATTTTTTGGGGTGGAATTGACTGCAAAATCGTTGGCATTTTGCAAAGGGTTTGGGGGTACGGACGAGGGTTTTACTATTGCGGGCAGTGACTGACAACGGCGCATGACAAAAGTCACATGGCCTGGCCTGCGGATTAGTTACACCTTTTGCACACATTTCGATGGCATTGGCGACATTGTTGCTGCTTATTGAAGCGTGCATATTGAATGCATTTCCCGTTTGGCTCGTGGCGCTGCTTCATATGAGATATGCGCTCAGAGATTAACGCTAATGGGCAAGGGCTGAAAACCTTTCAGCATAATTGAATTTCTTGCTGTGTACTTTCACTTTCACCTACTTAAGCGCACAGCTTTGTGCTCTGGGTCCAAGAAAAATGACAATGATAACTTAAGCAAATATTAGCTAAAGCAGCCCAAGACAAATGCTGAGCATGTCAACAGTTCATCGAGGCGTCAATTACTTTGCATAAGCTCAGAGCTGCTGCTGCTGCTACTGCTGCTGGCAACTAATACAGCTAATGAATTTTAAGTGTTGCCAAAAGCGGCCAAAAGAAATGGCTAAAGATGCGAAACGTGTGCGTATGACTTAATCTGCGCTTGGGCTGCTTAGCGGGCGCGTTCTGGCCATGGCCAAGGCCTAACACATATGTGAGCATGAGCATTTCTATTTATTGTATGGGTCGACTGATATTATCCGCTTATTTATTGCAGTCGTTAACATATCTTAGCCCACTGGAGTTTATCTTCTGAAACGTGCATGTGGCTGCGGAGCGACTGAGCGAGTGAGCGAGTGAGAGTGGAAGTTAAATGAGCCTAGCTTTAGCTTTAGGCTGGGTTAAGGCAGTCAGTTCTATGTTAAGTAAGTGATATTATTTAGTTTTTGCACGATTTCTAATTTAGAGATTGAGCATGAAACAAAGAGGCAAAAAGCAATGCAAAGTTGAGTGCAAGTGAAAGCGCGTGCGTTCGCCTTTAGCATAAGACGTGACAATTTTTGTTATTTTAAGTAAATTAAAAAAATCACTTCAACCAGTGCCCCAGCTCTTTGCACTTTTGTTTTAATAAATAATGAAGTTTTCTACACAAACAAATGCCGTCACATTAGTTGGAACCCAGCATATTTAGAAAGCTATTTTCACATGGGCAGACACTTCAACCCGAATTGACCAAAGCTATCTGTGTGAGCTGTGAATTGCCTGAAAGATAATGATTAATTGTCAATTTTGGCTACCAAAATGGCCACTCAAACAAGTTACCTTAAAACTAGCTGCCACAGTCTATAAATATTCGCATGCCAACTGCCAAGCCAAGCCAAAGTGCTGGCGAGTTGAGAGCTGCCTGAACGGACTGACTGACTGACTGACATGTAGAAATAAATGTACTAGAAAATTACCAACTTATGTAATCTTGGTTAGCATCATTTATCAAGTGGACGTTTTGTAATTTTTCTTACTTTTGCCGGCCAACAAAATCCAGACCACATCAAGAAGTCGGTGACGAGTAACGTCGTCGTCAACGGTGATGGTGACGGTGACATGTGTGGGCCGTTTGGAGAGGAAATTGCCATTTCATGTGGGCGGTGGGCGCTGAGCGGCATGCGGCACGGTATATTTATCATACCTTGGCCTAATTTGAGCGACGCGCCCAACTAATTGAAAGCTTACAGGGATATTTGTCTCTCTCTTATACTTGTGTAATTTATAGTATATTTGCTGGTATGTATTGCTTTTGCTGTAGCTTTCGTTTTTGAAATACGGCATACAAATTTTCCGTAAATTATGATTATCAAAATTAACAATTTGTGTAGCTATAAGTGCAAGTTAGCCGATTTCTGCGTGCTGTGTGTTGTACCTGATTATTGTAGAAAATGCGTAAGCGATCTGCTTGCCGATTATGAGTAACCCGCAATCGATAAGCCAAACATATTTCAATCCAAAGGACGACTACGACGGTACTATATTGAGCCGCTTAAGAGACGAATTTGACGTACGTTGGAGCCGTCAAGATCCCTCGCCATATACCAACTTGGAAAATTACGTGCAGCGAGCGACGCTCGGTAATGGCAGCTTCGGCACCGTGGTATGTTTACACTAAAGTATACAAATCGAGCGAAACTTATCGATAAATTACAGCTGCTTGTGAAAGATAAGAGTAGTAAAAATTATTATGCTGCCAAAATGATGAACAAAGATGATTTGGTGCGACTTAAACAGATCGCTCATGTGCATAACGAGAAGACAGTGTTGAATGCAGTGCGTTTTCCATTTCTCGTTAATCTGGTGGACTCGACCAAGGACTTTGACTATCTGTATCTCATACTGCCGTTCGTAAACGGCGGCGAACTTTTTACCTATCATCGCAAGTGAGTGCTTCCATTTATATATGTAGATAGGCGCGTAATAATAGCCACAGTTCTTATATTTTGCCCAAGAGTGCGAAAGTTCAATGAGAAGCAATCCCGTTTCTATGCGGCACAAGTGTTACTGGGTCTCGAGTATTTGCATCGCATGAATCTCATCTATCGTGATCTCAAACCGGAGAATATACTAATGGATGCCAGAGGTTATCTGAAGCTAACAGACTTTGGTTTCACCAAGGTAACAACGACTAATCCAATAAATAATCAACTTATAGCATAACGGCCTTTCTTAGCGTGTCGAAAATCGCACTTCGACATTGTGTGGTACGCCGGAATATCTGGCACCCGAAATTATACAGCTGAAGCCCTACAGCAAGGGTGTGGATTGGTGGGCTTTCGGCATATTGCTGTATGAGTTTGTAGCTGGTCGTTCGCCGTTCGCGGCGCATAATCGTGATGTGATCTTGATGTACTCGAAAATCTGTCTGGGTGACTATCGTATACCCTCGTATTTTACGTCGCAGCTAAAGAACCTTATTGAGGATCTCATACAGGTGGAGCCGAACAAGCGGTTAGTATTGCCAATAGGTTCGCAGCAATTAGCTGACATCATTATTGGATTTCTTTAGTTTAGGTAACTCAAATGAGGCGTCGACAGAGATAAAGAAACATCCTTGGTTCCAGGGTGTCGATTGGTTCGCAATATTAAATTCGGAAATCAATGCGCCCTATATACCGTCTGTCTCCAATATTGAGGATTTGTCAAATTTTGAGCATTATGAACCAAAACAAAAACATAAGTCTAAAATAAATCGCCATCCCGACTTGTTTAATAATTTTTAAACGTTAGTCTCAATATTCTCTTACTCTCTAAGCTTTCAAATTATGATTTCTATCCGTATTTATTCAGAATTTTCTTATTTATTTAGAATTTTTAGGTTTGCTGTTTGCTTTGTGTCATGTGTATGTATTTATTTGGAACCGGCATCGAAATTAGCTAGCCAAAATTTATATTAATGCTGAATATTTACAAAGTACCTTTCATAACTTGTTTGGTAATGGGTCGACAATCACAAGTAGAACAGCAATATTTTAGCCCCAAGGTTGAGTACGTTCTAATCCTTGATAAGCTTAGAGATGAGTTCAATAAGAAATACGCGAAGAATGTACCATCGCCATCAACTGGTCTCGACAATTATGTGGTCAAGATAACGCTCGGTGCGGGCTCGTTCGGCAAGGTGCAGTTGGTTATGGATAAGGAAACGAAAATCTATTATGCTTCCAAGCAGCTGAGCAAGGATCAAATACTGAAGACCAAGCAAGTCGGGCATCTGATGAGTGAAAAGCGAGTGCTTACCGCTATGCATTTTCCATTCACCCTAAATCTGATTGCTTCATTTAAGGATTTCGATAGTTTGTATCTGATACTACCATTTTGTGCGGGCGGCGAGCTCTTCACCTATCATCGCAAGTATGTCTTAACCCTTTAAAAACTACATATATGATTATCATGACAAATTATTCGATACAATGTAGAATGCGCAAGTTTAGTGAAAAGCAAGCTCGTTTCTATGCGGCGCAAGTATTCTTGGCTTTGGAGTATTTGCATCATTGTAGTTTGCTTTATCGTGATCTGAAGCCAGAGAATATATGTATTGATCGTACTGGCTACCTAAAGGTTACAGATTTTGGTTTTGCAAAAGTAAGTTCAAGCTTAAGTCGCAGCTATACAACTAAAGTGCTTGTCTTTGCAGAAAGTGGAAACTCGCACAATGACGCTTTGCGGTACGCCGGAGTATTTACCGCCGGAGATAATACAGTCGAAGCCGTACGGCACTAGCGTGGACTGGTGGGCGTTTGGTGTGCTTATTTTTGAGCTAGTTAACGGTAATTCGCCCTTTGCGGCGCACAATCGTGACGTCATGGTGATGTACAATAAAATATGTGAGGCAGAATATAAAATGCCCAGTTCGTTTAGCTCATCCTTGCGACATCTTATCGATCATCTACTGCAGGTGGACCTATCCAAGCGGTAAGTCCACAATACAGCAGTTTGTGATTTTTCAATTTGACTTTCTTTGCAGCTATGGCAATTTAATTGGCGGCAATCGGGATATCAAGGAGCATGAGTGGTTCAAGGAAATTGATTGGATACCTATTCTAAATCAAACAATTCAAGCACCTTATGTCCCAAGCCTTGTGGGTCCTGACGACACCTCGCACTTTGATAAGCATACGGAGGGTAAACCGAAGCCAAAGGCCAAAACCATGCGACATGAAGAAGCCTTTGCTGATTTTTAGCCTCTTGTATGCATTTCCTTGTACTTAGATTGCAATGCGATAAGTTCTTTTTTTGGTATTTGGTAAACACTTGTCTTTTATTTCTAGCACCCATGATTACCCCCAGCTACTGCCCCAGCGCTTCCCCCAATGACATGTTGCCATGTGTTTCGCTTTGCTTCAAATGTCAACGTCACCCCAAATTTCTGCTTGCAATGTTTGGTAATTGTACTTGTTTCGGTTTTCGATTTTCTTGGAAAACAGCTGGCGCATTTGGAAATTCTAGCGATTTCCCACACTTGTTGCGGGCATTTTGAAATTCGACAAACTTAACTCGTAATTAGACTTGAAGCGCAACATAAATCTTGGATGACGCTTTGTTGATTCCTCTTTGATGCAGCGGTATGTGAATTTATGGTTTACATCATGGTACAGTTGCTAGTGTGGGGCAGCATCTTGAATGTTCCCAACTCTAGCGCCAGCAAAGTTAAAGCAGCAAAGTTGCCGCGCTTATAAATCATTTATACCTTTTCATGCTGTTCTGCATATCAGGCTACATTGATTTATATGCAAGACTTCATCACAAAAAAAAACCAACACAGACAAAAAACTAGACGCCAGTAGCTACCTTGTCTAACGACAACGTCGCCTTTGTCCAGTGGCTAACAAAACAAAAGCTCCGGGACAGCAAAAAGCAAAGCACAAAAAAAAAATGTGCAAAAAGTTATGATTATCATAATTTTTGTTACGTGAGTTTTCATGTGGAAAAGATGAAACATCATCGTCTGCTATGCTGGCATCTTTAACGCTGTACCCAAGCGCCCAAAATGGACGGCAAGCGTCTGGGGTGGCAGTCGTCATCACTACTATAATCATGGCACGCATTTACTCCTGTTTTTACCTCTGGCTTTTGGCGCCCGCCAGACTGGCGCCAGTCGACAGACCCCACAACTACCCAAAAGACCACAACGCAGCAGCTTCCTCAGACTTCAGTCTTAGTTCGCAGTCTCCGTTTTCCGTATTGTGTTTAAGCAATACGTAAAACACTTTGTATGCGTACTTAGTACTGGGCGTGTGTCGCCCAGAGAGAGAGAGAGAGAGAGACAGAGACAAGAGTCACCTCGTCGAAAGTAAGACATCATGCATTCTAATGAGATTTTTAATTGCAGCCCATTGACCACTTGAAAAAGTTTCTCGTGCCACGTGTCGGATGCGCCTTTCGCTTGAATAGCCTGAGAATTGATGAAACTGCGCTAAATCAACAAAGCACTAACGCCACTACCCTCAACCCTCCCGCTCCGCACTGTCGAGCGTTTGCAATGACAAATTTGCTGCACGGAAATTAGCGATGCCCACCGTCAGATACATTTCATATTACAGACAGACAATTGAATTCTAAGGGTTGCTCATCTGCCTTATTAATGCCATTATTATTGTTACTGTTGTTGTTGTTGTTGGACTGCGCGTAAGCGAATTAATTGTTGTTTTGATTGCGCTTCAAGTGGCTGGGAAAACTCGAAAGCGTAAAAATGAAAATCTCGCTGCGTTTATTTTATGCGTATTCGGTGAAAATTCGTTATATAACTTAGAAACTAATGATGTGTTTGATATAAATTAAGCTTGCTCCAGTTCAATCTCAATGGACACTGGCGGCAGCTCATCCTTAAACTCTGGCGCATACACTTTGCCCGAGGCGAGCACAAACTGCTGCTCGCAGTCCATGATAAAGTAAGCGAATGGATGATTCACCTCAAAGCGCTCAACACCTGCAGGCTCCGGCTCTGGCTCAGGCACGGGCAGCGTTTCAGTTGTCTCGGCTGCAGGCGTGCGCGCCTGCATGGTGGCCGCCGATAAGGAGTTGGCTCCACTGCCGCCCTCATCGACGCGCACATTCACAAACTGCACAATTTCATCCACATGCACATCCTCATCGTCGGACAGCAGACTGAGCTGCGCCTCAGTGCGCGAGAAGAGACGCTTCAGACCCAATTGCTTGAGCATTGCTTCGGAGCGTGAGGTTTCCTCCACCTGGAACTTGGGCAGTATTACATGCAGCTGCTTCAGCTGCACATGCTCACGCGCGTATTTGTAATCGCTCGGCTGCAGCTTGGCTATGACATCGGTGAGACCTTCTGGATCGTTGGGCAGCACTATGTGTAGCGCATACTTGGCCTGCTCATAGGGCAGCGATAGCACGCGCGCCTTCAGATGCGGCAGCTCGGCAACATTGAACTGTCCACGTGTGTGCATCATTGCTGTCTTTACTGCATCCTCGTTGGTCATGAAGAAGAACTCGTCGCTGCCATCGCGCAGCTGATAGAAAGGCTGTGCCCAGCTGCCGCGATAGTAAAGACCATTGAACAGCAGCATCTTCGACTTGGAGTCCAATTGACGTCCGGTTATCGAATTGGCACTCAGCGCTGAGGCAATGTCGTCCTGACGGAACAAACTGCGTCCAGCATAGGCCTAAGAAGAGAATTTTAACTGTCGCTTATTTAAATTGGGAGTCTTAACTTACGCGCGCCACTTCGCTTAGATGCGACTCCAAGGCAATCATTATCTCATCGGCGCCTTCCTTCACCATGCTCTTGACAGCATTTTCCAGTTTCTGCAAGGGTAGACGCACCTTCTCGGGTTCATTGGCGGTCAGCGGCTCGTTCAGTTGCTTGCGCAGCTTTTCATCCTCCTGCACCGTCTCGTTCTCCTCCACAGCGGGCATCTGTGCATCGTCGCTGCGTTTGTTCTGCTGCTTCTCGGCTGGATTTTCCTCCTCTTTGTTGGGCATTAGTTCAGCTGGTTTTTCTAGTTTTTCCACTGCTTCCGTTACCTCGGCCAAGGCAACAGGTTTTTCCACATACTGCTTGTCGTCCACCTCGCGGTCAAATTTGGACGCCTGCTTGTTCAGCACCTCCTCACCATAGTTGTCCGTAGCCGCAGCCGCCGCCGGCGAAGCTTCTATGTCATCCACATTGATGCGCTTGAGCGTCTCAAAGCCAATGACATCCTTGCCATTGCTCGATTCGGTGCTTTCGCTGCTCAGCGCGCTGCCCTCCAAAGTTAGCGAAGTATTCGGCTCACTCCAGTCATAGTCCTGGCGATTGATGTCCTTCACTTCGACATAGTAGTGACGCTGCAGCAGCTGCTTATACTCCTCACGCACGCTGTGATTGCGATAGACATAGAACCAGGTCTGGAACGAAGGCAACGGCACAGCCGCATCGCGATTTTGATAGCTGCCCAGAATGCGCTCAAAAGCTGCGCGCACCGCACTGCGCTGCTGCGGAAAGTCAAAAACTTTGCCAAACTCAGCGTAGGTCTCGCCTTCGGCAGCTTCGGCTAGCACAGCGAGTATAGCAGCCACGCCCAGTGGTGAATGCACCTGATTGGCATCAATGTCTTTGTTATGCTTCAGCAGCTGTGTAGCAATCAGCTGAGACGCCTCGCTGGCAAAGTTAAGCGGCAGCTCATCCTTTTTCGGCTCCAGCTTGGGCAGCGCAGACACCAAAAGCGGCAGCAGCAACAGCAGCACAACAGTTTTCATTATAAGACGAACGCTTGCGATCGCGCCTGGTACGCGAATGAAGCTCAAGAAAGTTGGCCAAAGACTTTTATGAAAGCCCAAACAAGAATCGATTGCGACTGCGACGGCGACGGCGATGCCGACTGCGACGTCAGTTCGAGAATCAAAGCCAAACTGGTTAGCGTTGGCGCCTTACAAAGCGAATGGGCCAAGTAAGGGCCCAGCAAATGGGCCCCATGGCCAATTGCTAAAGAAAGTCGCGCTCCAATGAAAGTGGAAGTGGCGTGGGCTGGGCTAAAGTGCTCCAAGCAAATGGGTCAAGCAAACAGCAGTTCCAAAATATATATAAGCATATATGCATGTAAATGTAAACAATCGAAATCGAAGTAAATCGACTTGGCGCTAAAGTTCAAAGTCATTGAAATGTTAACAGGTTTCCACATGGGTCTACGTGATTGACATTTGATTTGAGCCGTGGCTAATTGTCTTTGTCCCAAACAGTTTGTGTACACGAATTAAAGCTTGCCACACATATTGTTGGAAAAACAAAAACCAATGCGCTTCGATCACGCAACAAATCGATCGAGCTGTTTAAGCCTCGCTCAGTCTCGCTGGTTAGACAAGTTTGGCGTTCTGACCACGCTTGACCCACTTACAATGCAAATTGTGGAAAGAAGCAACAATTTAATAACATATATATCTCCCTTCCTTTTCGCTTGACCATTACATTCATTCAACCAGGCCCTCTACAATCTCTAACCACAATCTCGACCGGCGAGCACCTGTACCCTGAGCCACTGCTCAGCCACTAGCTTGCTGACCCTTGCACTTTTTCCGCGAGATACCAAATGCTGCCAAATCAGCTAATTATTGCGCCGCAGACTTCCCTTAGCACCAAGGTTCAGTGCTTAACACATAAAATTTAATTTTAAAAGCAAATTATCAAACAACGACGTTTTCTCTCTTCTCATTTACCTAGAACCCTTCTAACCAGTTGCCACATTATGCCAGGCTCCGACCGTCCACATCCGCGGCTACCAATTTTAATTACACCCTTCTGCCCGCTAGCGAAATCTCTCTCATCTCAAGCCCGCCACTCTCCCCCTACCCACTCTCCCGTCCACTTGATTGTGTGGCATATCAAGTTCAGCCCGTAGAGCCACCAGCCTCTATTGCACATTCTTAAGTTCTCGTCACCGCTCTCCGCCACCACCCTCTTAATTTAACATTGCTTCACACATTCTCTTCTTGGTAAAGATTCTTTGTGCCTATCTATTTCTTTTGCGAGTCCACGCCGAACTCACTTGGTAATAGAGCAAAGCAACAGACATCCGCAAAACATTTTAACACTCCTAATATTCCAATCATCAACTCCGATCAATACTAATCCCCTCTCTAGAATCTTAAAACCTTTAAAGTTTGCCTTGGCCCTTTTTGTGTAATTTACCCAACACCCATAATTTTATTAAAGGCTCATTATTGAACCTCTGTCACTATAGATATAAACTCACTACTATTTATCCAAACTTCGACGAATTTCCCACAACCCTTGCCATCTAATTTATTCTTTGCTTGTATCTATTTTTTATCCTCACTCCTACCCACAAATTATAACTTAACCCAGCCAGTCCTCTTATTATCTCCTCAAGACATACACAATATTCACACCTCTCCTATAAATTTCAAATATAGAATAATGAACCAATACTAAATCATTCTTAATATTCAAAAACTCATTTTTAAATCATAAAAATATTTGAGCAATATTAATTGGTTGAACTTTTTTATAAAGGCTGACTTTAAAGATTAATATGTTCCTTCCAAGCTTGTATTTGCGCCTTAGATAAATAAAATAAAGTTTTCTTTAAGCACTCTGTATCAAATTCGAAGCCTATATGTTGATTTAAGAAATTTTTTTACCTTGATAAAATAATAAAACCTTTCATAATTTGGTCATAAAATGAAAACGAATCTAATCGATTCTGCTTAAAATAATCTTATATCAATATATTCTTTGAGATAAAGACGCATTAGGGCTAAAATCATGTGCAACTATCAACTCTGGCAAACAAATAAAGTAGAACACATCATGTAAATAAGATATACGAATATATAACCTTTTTTAAATATTAGTCAGTACTTACAAAATTTAAAATGAATGAATATTTTCACTAAATCAGTAGCAGATATGCCCAATCCACAGATATTTTTAATTTAAGTTTTGATGCTAAATATATAAAATAAAATAAAATAAAAATAAATTTGTTAATAATTTCCACATGCCCTAGCTACTAATAATTCTTTGTTTTTAAAGAAAATAATATTTATTTATTTATTTACAAGCTTAATTATTATACAAACTAATATAGTAACTTATTAAAAATAAAAAAATAAGCTATAAATGTATTTTTGCTTCAAAAGTGATTTTCATTTAGTAGTTTAGTTTTACTTAATAAAACTTAATTAGTATCTTGACAATGATGAGTTCTGCTTTTAAGAGCTTCATAAGTTCTGCTCAGTGTATGCAAATCCGCTGTGAATTCAGATACAAGTCACCTTATGCTTGTTCATTTATTCACAAACACAAATACTTTTGTATATTTAGTATTTTTAAGGCAGAACATACACGATAAATTCAAGAACCCAAAACCATAAATTAATGACTCTGCCTGGGCGTAGCGAACAGCCAAAAAGTTGAAGCAGCAACCCCCACAACACTAGAAAAAAGGATATATGGCAGTTTGTTCTTCTTCATCTTATGCTTGGCTGTTGGGCCTTGGAATTAGAAGTTATTATGGCAAATAGCAAACTAACAAATGTCGCATAAATTAACAAAATAGTGCAGGACAACACCTTCTTGGCTTGGAGTTGTAAGCTGAGGCGCAAACAGCACCGCGGGGAGACATTAAGCCAAAATCTTTGGCCCGAAGTGGACAATGCGAGTAGTTTCGGTTGATGGCGTGACTAATTGTTTGATTTACGCAAATTGTGTGAAGCTCGAAGAGAATTAAAGTTGCTTTGGCTTTAATGGCGGCAACTGTCAGTTGTCAGTTGTTGTCTCAGCTGTCAGCTGTCATAAATCAGGCAATACATCAGGACAACGCCAACACGCTCGTCATAAGTCAAAAGGTGAGCCTGGGCGATTAAGCGCCCAAGGCTCTTAGCTTGGCTGGCAAAACAATTAAACTTCTGCTATTGTCAAGCAATCGTGCGAGAGCCAAGAACTTCTTAATTATGTTTGATGAACTAACACAGGCGCACATGTCTGTCAACCCCTTATAAAAATGAGTGTGTGTGCATGTGTGTGTGTGTGACATAATTACGCTACAATAGGAAAGTCTTGAGTTGAATTTGCGCTTCATTTGCTACACTTAATTTTAAGCTAGCGGAGAGCATCACGTTTTAAACTTGAAAACGAACTTGTGCAAAAATCGCAGTGGCGAAAAGAGCGAGACGGCTAACAAGTTGTTGCTGCTTGCAGGAGCTCTCGCAGGCTCACCAGGGCAATCCTAATTGATTTATGACATCAAAGACATATTTTTCGCAATGTTGCGTGGCCTACGTGCGTGACAGTTGCCACTGCCACATTGCCACAACACACACATACACCCAAGAGCAGAGAATAACGACGCGCCGTTGGCTCTCGTCTTGTTGATAATTTTGACTTATGGGGCTTGGGCTGCTGCTCTACGCAGGATTTGTCACCATAACTTGTGCTGGCTGCGCCTCTGGCGTTGGCGTATGTCAAAAGACAGACCAAGAATGACAAGAACAGGAGCGAGTCCAACCTTTAACTCTCGCTCTGGCTGAAATTGCAGCTCGCACATTTGCAAATGCAGCCAAGCAAAAGTTTTTCTATTAGACGCAATTATTTCAAGGTATTATTGCCTTTAATTAATTCAATTAAACGCTTCATAAATTTTTACTTTTTGATTTCGTTTGCCTGCGGCCCAGCGTCGGCCCGTAATGGAAAAACTTTTGCCGTGGTTGGCCAAGAGATTTTACCTCCCCACCCCACCCAACTGTAGAAGGGTTTAATTAACGGCATGGGCGTGGGCGTGGTCGTGGAATTTGCTACTTTGCTTTACATTTTTGACTGTTTATTAAAGGATTCTCGCTGTGGCTGTATCATAAAATTTGATTTCACATTGTTTATCGAATTTTATTTGCATTTTTGTGTGCTTCGCTGCTTGCCGAAAGTTAAGCCGTAGCCACAGCATTGGGGTTGGAGCAAAGAGTTCAACAAAACTTCAGTTTGATTGAATTACAAGCAGCAGCTCACACTTTTGCCTTTTTGTACTTCAATTAAATGGTCATCAGCAGTCGACACAGCTGCCGCACACTTGACCCCAACAGCCGAAGCTTCAGTTTACACACGTGAGGCGACGGCAAAACTCTAAATGTTATTGATATGTAAGAGGCGTGCTCACACCTTAACGAAAAGTTTGCCAACTGACTTGATGGCTTCTATCATTATCACACACATGGACAGCAGCCACCCTTGGGCTGCGAACTAATCGAACTAACGTACAACAACAATTTGTTTTAAATGCCAAAGGAGCTGCTAGTGCTGCTTAATAATTTATGAAACGGCAAAGAGCAAGTGGCCATGTACTATACAGAAAAAGGTGTTGAGTGGCCAGCCAGGCAGGACTCTAGGGATCACACACACACTCACACACACACTTGCACACATGTGTGTGCAAAAGTTTTCTATCAATTTTCGTGTACTCTAATAGAGATTAAATGCATGTCGGGCAGGCAATTAGTTTTTAGCAACCCTGGGGCTCTCAGCTGATTGAATCAAAGCATTGCGCCATTTTTCTTTTTCGCCAAGGTGTTTGCTTTAATTTGCCCACTGCCAGCAGCAATTTGCTCGTACCCTTTTCCTTCTCTAATGAGAATCAGACGCAGACGTCAATGCTAATTAAACTCGCGCTGTCGCCGCTAATGAGCAATGAAAACAACGTGTTGTTCCTCAAGCTTAAACTTGCCCCATCGACAGACCAACCAACCGGCTAGTTGCCATTAAAACTCTTTGGCAATGGCCTGATAAGGGCTTGCCCCATCAGTTTAAATCAGCCATCAAAGTAATGAAGGTATGGCCGCCGCCTGGCACAGATTTTCTTTTAAATTCTTTTCCATTTTCAAGCGATTTTTTCGAGCATTTTTGACGCTTAAGCCATTTAGAGGGATTAACGCTTGCCACTTAAGCAGCGGCCAGGCATTCCTTTTTTCTTGTTTAAAATGAAAAAAAGGATTTAATGAGTGAGCAAGGGTGTTTTTATACACTTGTATAATATACAAAAAGGAAGAGGGTAGCACGAAGTTGTGTAAATGTGTGTAACAGAGAGAAGACGTGGCAGAGCCTATGATATCTACATATTCTTAAACAGAAGAAAAAATTGAGTCGCTTTAGCTATGTTTATCTGTCTGTTCGTCTGTATGAGCAACAGAATCTCGTAGACTATAAAAGCTATGCCCACCAAATTGATCTCCCCTCACTAGCAGAATTAAAACATTAATTTATGACATATTTGTTTATAATTTAGCACACACAAGCACAAATCGGTTTGAATTGCATTATTTTATTCATTCTTATTTTACTTATTGTAGCACCAAAGCACAAAATATTTCATAATATTACGCTTTTCTATTAATGTGTCACCAATTTTGTCTTCTAGGCGCTGTAATCGCTTCGGAAATGTTTAAAAGTGTATCAGCACGTGAGCTGCATCCAACTTTAATGCTATGCTATTTACTCTGCACTTTTTTAAAGCATTTTTAAATTGAATTTGCTGAATGTTTGAGTGATAAGCGCTGACAACGATACCATTAAATTATTAAAAAAGCAAAGCTCAAGTTGCATTAAATGAATTCAAAGCAAAGTCAAGGTTTGAATGTGGAAAGGTCTTAAATATTTATATAGATACTGCTTATATTGCTTACTAAGTTGTAGTTCATATTGTGTCGCATTTTACCATAAAAATCACAATTGACTTTGAACTCGGCGAGCAGCAGGACATTTTTACATTTTGTCAGGCAGCCAACAGTGCAATGGAACGATACATGGAAACTAACTCAAAGTTCTGTCGCCATTGTTGGCCTGTTTCCTTTTTATGACACCAAGGTATGGCAGCGACAAGGAGCAGGAAAAGGAGACGGCGACGACGACGACGACGATGACAACTGGCAATGCAGCAGTGAGTGCGCTCCAAGGTAGCAGCAGCAGCAGCAGCAGCAGTTCGAGTGGAGTTGCTACTTGGGGCCAAAATGTTATGGCAAAATTATGCGACGCAGCGTTGCCCCTGGTGTGTTTATGGCCTGACGCTTGCCGCACAGCCCCAAAAGACCGAAGCACGTTGCACGGCACGGGGCGTTGATGAGCCTGGCGCGCCGCAGTCTGGCGACAACGCACTTTGCCGTTACCAATAATTTTGTCGCGTTACAATTTATAATAAACGAGTCAGAGAGTCCGAGAGAATTCTTTTCCGTGCAGTTAAGCACGAGATGCATTGCGTATTGCTTTAAAGACGGCACTCGAATTGCTGCTGCTGCTGCTGCTGCTGCTGCCTGGGCAGCACTTCATTAGTTCACTGGCTACAGCTGAAGGGTTTATCAGTCGGCGGCGTTTCGTTTGCCAAATTAATTGCCAGCGCGAGATCTTGAAGTAAATATTTAATTAATTGGCGATTTGTGCACTGAGCTGCGCCGTTTGTCTTCGAACAAACGAAAATTTGTAACTAATCGAAGCCATCAATTATGTTGATAGATGAGGCGAGTCCAAAGCCACGTACTACAAGCAAAGCTTGTGCTTGTGGCATTCACTTTGTCACAGCAGCAGTTGGTAGCGTAGGTAGTAGCAATGTAATTGAAACTGAAACTGAAACTGAAACTGTTTGCTCTTGGCTTTATTCATAAGCTGCGCATGTAAATTGCAAGTGGGACGTGGAAATGTTGTCAAAGTTTTGAAGCCTTTTGAAGTGCTTCACATAACTAGCCACAAGGATGTGGCGGGCAGCAGCTCTAATAAAAAAAAGAATGAAATAGAGTGGGCGGACAGACGTGTGTCTGATCTGAATGCTAGATAAAATTATTACCCTTTTTATTTTGCTGCTGCTCCGAGTCCGAGTCTGAGTTCGAGTTCGAGTTGTCGCCGCGTCGCTGCTTATTTCCTGTTGGACACTTTCCGTTTGTCGTTTGTTGTACAAAAGCCGTATCGCTATCTCGTTTACCCACTAAGCTTCAGTCTCGCTTTACTCTTTTTTTCAGCTGCTATTTCTATTTGGTTTTTTATTATGGTCAGCAGCACAATAAGCATCATCAACAAGAGCCAAGCAGCAGCAGCAGCAGCAACTGCGGCGCACACTCAACGTCATCAGCAGCACATTGTGTCCAACTGCAGAGTGCTGGGGGCGTAGCAACTATTGCTACTGACTTCAGTCCAAGACGATGAACGCATGCCGATAATGTGCGGGCCATAAGGTAATGAAAATTTTATCTGATTTTATGTGCCGCAGCCTCGGCTTTGGCTTTAGCTTTAGTTTGCCAATTTTATGCAGCACCCTTTTTTTTTATATTTCTCTCTGGGCGCTAGTCTTTGATTTGATTTTGCGCTTCGGCTTGCAACACTTTGTGGTCAACATATGTGCCCAAAAGGTATTGGGGCATTGTCGTCGCATTTGATTGAAATTTGAATTGAAGTCGAGCCATCCAGCACAACAAATAAAAAGGATTTGCACTTGCCTCATGTGTCTCTGTGTACGTGCCACAGCTTTCACTATTTCATTTTAGATTTTAATCAATGTTGTTTGATGTGGCACGTTTAGATGATGTGCCCCCAACCACAACAGCAACTATTACAGCCACATCAGCGTACATGCAACACATGCACGAAATGCGCCCATTTAATAAAATAACATTTTTACTAAAGTTAAATTACTTCATTACATGTGCTATTGTTCATAAGTTGGCTTGCTCGTGAATTAGATTTTAAATTTATAAAAAGTTCAAGCCCTGTTCATATAACTAACACTACAATTTTAGGGAAGTGGAGCAAGATGTAGGCTAATGTGGCTTAATATGAAGCATATAACACTTTCAAACTTAACGACATTATTATTTGAGCTATTCCCACTGCTCTCAAAATAAAGCCTACGAGGCATTTTTTCAACAAATACAATGGACTTAATTTATGTTGTTTTGGTGGTTTTTTTTTTATTAATAATTTATATGCCTTATGGCTAATTTTTGCATATTATTTAAGGTAATTTTGGGGCCGAGACTGCGCCGAAATATTTTATATGCCGATGTTTAGCTAAAGTACAAATGATTAAATTGGAAAATAGCCATCGACAAAGACTAAAATAGTAAAGACTTTTGTTTAGACTTTTGCCATTGACACTTTATTATTTTTTAACTAATTATTTAGTGAATTTCTCTCATTTATATTTAAATTAGATAAAATTTATCTTTATGCTTTACTACTTTTTATTTAATGTTTAAAAACTGACTGGCGAGGTGATAAGTGAGCATATGGGGCAATTTGTTGGCCATTATTCCCAATTGGTGGCTACTTAAATTAATATTCTGTGTAATCGGAGTAATTGCTATAAGTTTATGTTCGAATAGAATAAATTTAGGCTGTAATAAGTTTACAATAAAGCGTGTTGCTCACATTTAAAGTTGGAGTATAGAAGAAAAGAATGAAAGCTTCCACAAAAGTGCAATTGAAATAAATACACTACCTACATTTTTGCTAATGTTGTGTGTACAATCTTATCAATAAATAAAAGCATAATTATGCATTTTACATTTATTTAAAATTAGCAGAGTTAAGCAAATAAATTAATATACATTTTATGTATTACAATTATAACAAATTAAAAATGTGTGTGTGCGTAGTTTATCTTAAATAATTATTTAATTTTGTGTTGCTTCTCTAGTTTTAAGTTTCTCTAATCAAGAAAAGCCAAGTCAAGTTACCGAAAATGCGAAGAACACAACAGATATAAATAAACTACTTTATGTGCTACGAATATTATAAGTCTTGTTATTTTCATCAAATTTAAAATAATAAATTTGAAAAAAGTTTTTTAAATTTTAATTTAACAGCAAGTAGCATCTATTTGAGTTAGTTATTGCCACTAAATTCAGCTATGAGTGTTTTTACAATAAATGTCTGTATAGCTTGCCAGCCAAGTGTCCCAGAAGATCAACTTATCAATCAGTTAGCTAAATGGCCTGGCCCCCGCTCACGCTTAACTCGGCAATAAAGCAATGTAATAAATAACCACTAAACAAGCCAATTGTGCTCAAGTTTTCTTCTTCTTTTTTGCAACACAATAAATAAATTCGAAGCACACACACATGGGACATGGCACCTGCAAGCTTAATGCAGCAATTATCGACAGATTGAACTCTTCGACAAATCCAATAAACTTCACTAACAAAACAGAGCACATAAATATTAAACGATGATTGAGTTAGAAGCCCCCACTCCCGAAGAAAAGCTTACGAAAAATTACAATTTATTGTATTATTGGCGACTTGACAAAAGTGGACAGTCGAAGATTTATGTGCAACGATTTGCTAGAAAATTTATGACCCAACCAAGTTAATACCTGAGCTTTACGCATTTAAAGCTTTAACTGTTGGAAGTGCTTGAGTTGGTATAAATGCCACCTCAATTGCATTTAACAGTTAGTTAAAATTTGCATAACGCTTGCTTTTGTTTTTGTTTTGTGTGTATATACAACAACTAAAACTAAATAAATGCCAAAACAAAGTCTAAAACTTTTGCAGCCCCTGAGGGCGGGGCTAACTTTATTATGAGCATAGCTCAGCTCTGAGTGAGCTGAGAGCTTCATATACATATGCGGGCTATCTGGGCAGTAGCATCGCCAACGCTTACGCCAACGCCATGGCCGGTTGTCCAAAAGTAAAACGCAATGATTCTGATTCTATGCTGCCGACATGTGTCACTCTGCAGTCCAGCAGGCATAAAGATTTGCGTGCCTAACTACAGTTTCAGTTTCTGTTTCCACACACACACACACACTCACTACTTGAACCGAACCCAGTCCTTGGCGCTGCTGTTGACCATCAGCAACTTCAAGCTGGCAAATTTGCATTTTCTAAAGCATGGAGAGTGAGAGGCGGGCTGGCGCATGGGCATGGCACGTAGGTGTACAACAGCTAAGCCCAGCAGCGGCCACAGTGCCACTAGACAGCAGGCAGTGGTATAGCCTGCAAACTTCTCAAGTGCACAGTGGGCTAAAAAGCATAGAATTATTTTTAAAACATTTTAATGCACTTGCAAAGTCAATCAATTCATTTTTAAAAATGTTACATTAGCGGATACAATTGACAGCCAGAATTTAATTTAAGCTTAAAGACAAATATTAGTTAACAAGTCAATTTAATTGATTATTAGTACATTGCTTTTAATACTTATATTTTATTAATTGAGTGTTCAATATACCAACAAGCTTGTCTTCTCTGGATTATGCCTTTTGTATAGCAAAGTAAATTATCAAGGTTTAACACAAATGTTTCCATTAAGTTCTTACTGAATCAAATATTATTAATTATTTTTGCTCCATATTGGGTCTACTTAATAAAAAATGCACATCAAGTTATAGTTATATATATATATATTATATGTATAAAAAGTTGAGGAAAATGATTTCAGTAGCATGATCAGCAAGACGCACTCGTAAATACATTTTAATTAATGTATCCAATCAATAAGAGTGAAAATAATGTCTAGTCCCCAATTTTAGAAAGAAAAAAAATTCTTCAATAAATTGAATTAATTAAATTCTACAATATTCGTATTAATGTGTTTTAAAATACAAGATTCAAGGTTTTTTTGTTTAACTCAAATGTTTCCATTAAATTCGTACAGAATCTAATGGTATTAAAGATTTTTCCTCGATTTTGGGCTTATTGAACAAAAACTTCACATGTTGCTTAAAGTTAAATATTATATATATAAAATGTCAAGGAAAATGATTTCAGTAGCTTGATCAGCAAGTTGCAAAACTCACGTGACATAAATATATTTTAATTATTGTATCCAATCAATAAATGAAGAGGGTAAAAATAAGATCATATCCCCAATTATACAAAAAAATAAATTCTGAAATAAATTAAACAATTTATATTCTACAATATTCGTGTTAATTTGTGTTTTACAAAATAAGATTCTAGCTTTTGTTGAAAAAGAAAAGGATAAAGAGATAGGCTTGAAGGATTGCTCTAATAACTAATCAGAAAAAACAAATTTGTATTGTAGTTTTATTGAGAAATGTATTAAATTTCACTTTTGGAGCTTTGACGTCTGAAAAGGCACCACCCACTTAACCTTCCCTTTAGGCCCCTAAGCAGTGGTAGCTATAAATTCTGTAAATATATAAATAATCATAGCATTTACTTATAATACTAAATAGAAAAGATCGCAAATAAAAGAAAAAACTTTGAAGCTTTGCATTTTTGCTGCCCAGAATTGTAGGCATTTTATCCATAGTGCAATGGCCACTGCTGTTGCTCACACGCTACGGTCTTCCATCATCGTTGCAGTCGCACTAATTCCACAGCAGCAATTTATCAACAATAAACAGTTGCAGACATTTGCTTAGTTTTTCCACCAAAAGCGAGTGTGCGAGTGTGTGTTAGTGTGTGTGTGTGTGACATGCACTGTCCCAAACAGGAATAAATGTATGAAAAAGTTTTCAGCTGCTGTGGGCAACTTTAAATTTCAAACATTTGCATATCGAGAGCTTAGCTTAAGGCTGAGTACTTGGCTATTTAACAATTTGGCTGTTTGTTATGGCAAACGCGTACGGTTTTTAGCCAAATTCACTTGCAGCTAATTCGGCACAAATGAGCTTACAATTCGCACATTGTTAAGCAGCCAACGCTGCTGAGCCAATAACATGAGAGTGAGATCCAAAGCCAATAATCCAATAAAAGCGCTGCAATTTTCGCGCTTGCGTTTAATTTCATTTACGCCTCATTTGTCGCCTGTCAGTTGGCGTACATTGCTATGTGTGTGTGTGTGGCAACCTGTTGGCTACAATTTGATGTAGCAGCAATTGGCTTTCGATTGATTCAATTGATACGTTGCCGATAACTGGCAATAAACTTGAGCTGCTGCTTATGCTAATGAGCATTTGTTTTGTGCCCTTCCATTCACTTATGACTCATGCTGACTGCGCGTTTTCAAACACCGACCCACCCACCCACTCTCTATCTGCATGCAACACCTTACAACACGACATTAGAGACTTTTGTAACCTCTGGCGCCGTATGTGCTTTAATAAACTTGTCGCGCTGTTAACTTTATTAAGATTAATGAGCGTTTGTTTGAGATTTTCTGCAATGGCGCATATAGAAAATTGAAAAGTGCCAGCAGGCAGACCGACCTTACAATAAAAGCACATTTCACTTGTTTTAATGACGTCATTACGTAGCATTTACTTGCGTCATGACTACAACAGCCCCCGCTGTCTACACGGCAAAAGTCAAGACGTTAATGTGTCCAATAATTTAATTTTAAGTACCTTGCAAAAAGAAATACGGCAACATTTTTACAGACAATTTCCTTTAATGGCAGCCAAACTAAAATCAGCAGCAACAGCAACTGTAGTTGAAACTGTCGAAGTAGCAGCAGCAGCCAAAGACAGCAGCAGCAAGTCGAACCATTAGCCAGTTGCTAGCACAGCAGCCAGGACACGTGTTCAGCGAGCGAAAGCGAAAGGTAATTGCACGGAAAAAAGCGTCGTCGAGTGTGTGTGGCTGCTGTCCAACGTGAGCGTAATTGAAAATTTAATATTTATTTCGCAGTTAGTAAATCAAAGTTCAACGCAGTGGATAACATACGAATTACATATTCATCATACGCCACGGGTGCCACTGAGACACTGTCACACAGTCAGTTGTGGCGCTCATAAAAAGTCCATGCATATGTGTGAAGTGGCCGACCCCAGCTATAAATCAATGTAGCAACCTTTGCATGAGTTTTGCTTTTGCTCTTTGTTGCAGCCTCAGTCGACTCAGTCAGTGAGTGAGTGAGTCAGCTGAAAGTAATAAAGTCGCTAAAGTACCCAAGGGGCTGCTATTATGCGCCATGTAATATGCTGGATATGGATTAGTGTTCGATAATGTGTGTGGCACAACTTTTTGCTGACCCGCTCACAGCAGCTGTTGCCGCTTAGACAAAGCCCAAAGTACATAAACATCGACATAAGCAGGCGAGTGTACAAGTTTAAAGCGCGCGCCATGTTAACTGAACTGAAAACAATGCAAGCAACATGACGTATGCGTAATATAGCGCTTGTAGTTGAAATAAAAATATTTCAGCAGCGCATTTTAACTGCAAAATCATAAATAACAACATGTAAATAGCTTTTATCTAACAACTCGTCAGCGGCGACGACTAAAAAAAATGCAGAGAGGTCCGAAACGTGGTCAAAATGTTGCTGCTCAGGCCTCTACCAAAGCTCGAGCCCCGCGGGCGGCGACACTTCAGCGTTGCAGCGAGCATCAATTAAACCTAAATTGTTGCAGTTGTTAACACGCAACAAAATTGTGTCTGCTGCAGTGCAAAAAATCCAAAAAGAGTACGCAGCATAAAATAAAAAAAAATACTAAATTGGTAAAACGTCAAGTGTGTTGCATAGCCAACTGCATAAAGCCGCAGCGCGACTGCACAAGAGGCAGAGACTCGAGCTCTCGCTCTCGAGTATGCACCGGTCATTTTATTTTTTACTCTTTGCCGCTTTTAGACGAGTGTCGAGCAATTACGCCGCTTGAAATATTGACAATTACTTAAATTTATCTTTTCTAAAACCGTTGCATGCACCTCAGCCAGCGGCGTTTGTCAATCACGCAGTAGACAGTCGGACAGACAGACAGACAGACAGACAGTCGGTCTAGTCGCGTGATATATGCGCAGTGGCCAAATGCTTGTCCACCCACACAGTTTGGCAGCCACTGTGCTGTAAAATTTGCGCATATTTTAAGCGAGCAGCGCGCTCACCTGCAATCGAAATCGAAAATGAATGCGGCTGAGTGAATTTGACTATGAATGAATGATGCGCGCTGCGGTGGCGCTCAGTGCTCGCTCAGTGAAATGGCCTGGAAATGATTTAATGCGCAAATTGTGGTCACAACTCCCCCCACAGGTAAAGATTGCAGCTTTTACAGCCTTATGTGTCGCTTTATATATTTGGTATTTTGTTATTTTTGGGCGCATTGCAACTAATTAAGTCTAAAGCAGGCAGTGCCAAACCAGACCAGTGACTGACTCTTGGCCAGCAGCAGCAGCAGCAGCTAAATTTGGAACTTATGCTGTAATTAATCACTGTCTGAGCGCTGGCAATGTGCTAACAAATTAACACCACTGAAGCTGCCAGCGGCTAAACAAAACACGGCAACATTGTAGCCCTACACTAGCAGCCATATTTATATTGACAAAGCAACTTTGTTCAATGCAGATTACAAATTTCTTATGCTGTTTAGCTGTAGATGTTATCGCAAGGTCTGAGTTGTATGTTATTAGTCTATAGAATATTTAAAATGCGTATACGTAGTGTAAATATTTCGACAAGCTTGACAACTCTCATACTTATCGATAGCTTGAAGCTTTAAGATTCTCTATGAATGCTAGATAGAAAATTTTTCTTTGCTGTAAACAGCTTGAGAACTAAGAGCTTGTCATTGCAAAATTAAAAAGGGCGGTACCACGCCCATTTCGATGGCACAGTTTCTTATTGATCCTAGAAGACTAATGCAAAAAACTAGACCAAAATATATCATTCCATTTTTGCGTTATTAATTTATATTCGAAAAATGGGAATATTCCCCATAGTGCATTCTTGCTGAATAAATAAAATCGATAACAAGCTGATAACAATAATTGTAAACAGTGCTGCCAGATTAGCTTATTTCAGTATAGATCTACAATATTTAAAAATGAAATGGCGTAGAAAATTTGCATATAGCCTTATAGCTTGAAATCTGGCATATTTTATTAATTCATTTATTCGTAATTTCAATTAATTTCAATTGAATTATTTGGTGACTCAATATCAGAGTCTAGTAATTGCCTTCAAATTATTTAAATAAATATTAATTTCTACAAAGTATTCAATTCTCGTATATAATTTATTTTGCCTACTAAATATTATTTCCAAGGAAATTATTAAATTATTCTTGCCCACCTTCTCCCACCCAAGCAAAGTATTTTACTTAATATCAAATTCTTTTCTCTAGCCTATTGCTATTAATTGTTTGTTGCATAAAACTGGAAAACGCTTTTGTCAACATAAATATGCAGACTAGTGTATTCAGTTAAAGGCGAAGTGCTAGGGGCGGGGGGCTAAGCGCGTTCGAGACTTTTAAAATGCATTTGCCTGCCAAATTGGAATTGCAGATTTTGTTTGTTGAAAATGCATTTTTCATTTATTTACACCGCCGTATGAGTTACAAAAAGCCATTTGGACTGCCGCCGGCGAGAGCTGAAGCTCATTAGTCCGACACTCACGACACTACTCACCGTCGTCTCTCCAAAAAGGGCCTGACGAGCCGACTGACGTGCCGAGATCTAGAAATATACGCATGGCAACTATTTCAAGAAAAGGGGCCGTGTCGTGTGTCTTTTGCGCTGTGCGGCACTAAAATAGACATCAGGTTGGCAGGTGGAACGGTTGGCGTCCAAAAATGAAGAAAATGAAAGCAAAGACGAGCAGGCAGAAATATTTTAGCTCATGCTATTGTGTCTGGGGGCTAAGCTGGAGGTCAACATCAGTCGCAGCATCATCATTTTTATTGTGTGTGGGCATTTTTATGAGCACTTTGAATGCGCTGCAAAAAACACAATAAAATCAATGAGGTGTGTGTGTGTGAGCTGCACCTCAAACGCACACACACACATACAGACGAATGGACACAGCGGCAATCAAGCGCAGGCCACCTACAATGAGAGACTCTTGTGGCGCCCCAACGCTTTTACCTATTCATACGTTATTATTATTATACACACACACACAGGCACACACACACACACAGACAGACACAGCAAGCTAAGCTAGCGTAACACGTTAGCTCTGGTCGTCCTGCTTGCTTTGTTGAGCACTTTGCCGTGCCCAAAGCCTGAACAAAGAATTTGCTTTATTGGCACTTTTTGCACAATTGCCGCCCCATCCACCCCTACCCCCCCCTCCCACAGCCAGCTAAGCAGCCAGTAAATGAGCGTGGCAACGCTTCTGTGGCAGCAGCAGTGGCACGTTGTATAGGCCAACAAGGTATATGCCACGTTGAGTTTCATCGTCATTGTTGCGCTTTGGCAACAGCCGGTATTGATGTGTTTCAAGCTTCCGCTTAGCGCGGCGCCGCGCATGGCCCCCAATTCAGCTTAGCTCCATTACCAAGCTGCCTGGCATCCTCCTCTGCTGCTGTATTAGCAGTAGCACAACGAGCTGAGCTGAGCGCTACGTGTATTTTAACGTAGCTAAAGGCAAAGGATAAACACATTCATGGTGTGCAATCGATTGGCATAATGTGAAGCATTTTATTAAGGTTATCAATCCGAGTATGAATACGCCGCGTATAGGTGTGCGTGTGTGTGTGTGTGTGTGTGTGTGTGTGTGTGTGTACGTGTTGTTTGTTTGCTTAGCAAACAAGCACAGACTCTGGCTTTGGTATTACCCTTAGCCTAAGTGACGCATAAAACGTTCAGCGTTATGAATTATGCGGAAATTATTAGAAAGCATTTAAGCGGAATTATTAATAAGCAAAAGACGGAAAGTGCGCTTCAGTTCACCAAGGTGCGATGCTCTGACACTTTAATCTTAATTATTTAAGGAGCGGAGAGCCAATTAGATAGTTGAAAAAATCGTAGAAGACTCAGCATCAGAAGATATAAAGCAAAAGATTAGATTTATTTTGAAATAAAAACTTTGAAGCGCATTTTCTTCACTTTTATTTTTGAAAAGTTTCACTGAAACTGCGTACACGAATAAAAAAATAACTATGCTTAATTAATAAAGGGGAGAGACCTAATTAGATAGTTGGAAAAAATCGAAGAGGACTCGGAATCGGAAAGTATAAAGTAATAGCTTAAATTTATTTAAGCTGTGAAGCGCATTTTCTTAGCTGCTTTTCTCTTTATAACAGTTTTACTGAATATTGCGTATACGATTAAAAAAGAAATAATAATGTAACCTTTTGAAATGAATCAAAGCTCATTTTGTTTAAAATTAATTTATCTGCTATCCAAATCTAATAGGAAAAATAATTTTAAAATATTTTTACAGTGAATCAAAGTATAATTATACGTTACAAAAGTACAAAACTTTTTACTTTCAACTTGACAATTTATTTAATTTAAAGGCAAACCCAGACCCAGTTACCCCAAATGCGGAGGAGAACTATCAACGCAACACATTTTGGATTCCTGTCCACAACTTAACAACTCGAGGATCCAGCATTTTGGCCAGGATACAACCCACCTCGCTTTTCACCACACCTACCCATAATAACCTTATATTATTAATTAAGTTTTTAGACTATAATAACACACTGAGCAGCATCTAGTTAACTGTCGATTCGATGGCCTTAGTAGCTAGCACTCATCATAGTTATAATATTAGTTTGTACAATAATTAATATTGTAAGTAAATAAATAATTTAATTTATACATTTTTTGAAATTTTTTAGTTCCAATTTTAATAATTTGTAGGCCTTCTCCTTCTTCTTCTTTAGGCTCTCCCCCCGCCTTAAAGTCTGTAGCTGCAATTGCTGTTTGTCTAGTTGGTCTAGTCTGTCTGCTAATTGTTGTTTTACCTTTGCGCATGCAACGCATAAAGCAGCAGGCAAATAAAATGAACAACAAAACGTAGGCTGCTTGTAGGCGTGGCACTTGTGTGTGTGTGCCTGTGTGTGTGGCTTTTGTGGTGGGCGTGTAGCTCAATGAAAAATACAATCAAATGCATTCAACTGGAAAAGCTGCACACAATACAATAAATACACATAAGCATGTCAATGTCTGTATATTTATTTATACGTGTGTGTCTGTGTGCGTCTGTGTATGTGCGTGTGTTTGCATTTGTGGGCTGCACACTTTTGGCTGCACACAATTGGATTAAAATTTACACGCAGTTCGGCATCAAAGCTGGCCACATATGCAATTATCTGGCAATGCCAAATGCTTATTGAGCGAGTGGGTGGGAGTGGGGTGAGGGGCTGATGGTGGCGCCACTGCGTGACTGCGTTAATGTGCTTAACAATAAAATGCAGCGCATTAATTGATAAAGCAAATGCAACATAAACCAGCAAATATTATAAAAAACAATATTCAAATAAATAATACAAGTGCCAGTGCTGCAGCTTTAGACTTCAATAGAAATGCAGAGCAAATTTGAGTCTTAGCTTGTTAAAAAATAATTAGATTTAACAAGTATTAAAGTTCACTTTAGTATTTAAAAGAAACTGAAAATTAAATGCTCTTCAAAAAGTAAAGTAAAGCTACAAAATAAATGTATATAATGTGAGTAATATAAAGACGCAGCATTTGTTGCAAGTATTGTGAGCAGCCCAATGAGCTCTAGCATTTGTTATTAATAGAAAAATCATTAAATAAATGCATTTGTAATATTTTAGTAATTGCGTTTATAAATGTTTATTATTAGTTGTATGAATTGATTAACAATTGTAGCTTAATTTGTTTTATGGCAATCAGTGTTGCCTTTTCATTTGTTGCCCAATTGTAGCTCAACTAGAATCTGAACAGCATTTAGCTTTGTCCTAAGCTTTGTTGGGAAATTATGAATTTTAGCAAATAGTTATTGCTTTTTTATTGATATAATCACAGCTAATCAGCTCATTTATATATCTCTCTGTCCTGGAATCTTTGCGTTTTGCATTTGATTTGGATTTGATGACAATGTTTTGTTAATTATTTGAAAATGAATGATAAAATATTCTTGAGCTTTTTTGCAGCTACTTAGTTTAATTTTTGTTTAGATTTTACTGCTTGATTCGTTTGCTTTTGGCACGTCTTAGCAACTGTTAACATATTCTGCTAATAGCCATGGCCCTTTCTATGCGCCTCTATTAGTCTTGTGTTGATATTTGTCGTAATAATTTTGTTGTAATAATTATATTGAAACATTTTTACTTTTAATCATTCATTGTAGCTTTGTAACTAACTTTATATTTACTCTATGCTGCATTTTAGCTTTTTTTTAAGCGCAACACTGATTGAAGTTGGTCAAAAATGCAGCCTATTCAATCAATTAAAATGGCAAACTAGTGGCTTCGATGCCGGCCCACCCGTGGCACTCTGATAGTTTTTCATAAATTTTATGTCTAATTTGGCGATGCGCTAATGACGCGTTCATGCCAAGCAGACTGACTGTCCGACCGACCGACCGACCGACCGACCGACTGCCCGACCGGCCGAAAGTTGCAGCGAATTAAAAACACTTTACGCGCATTTTGCATATAATTTTTGGATTAAGGCCAAACGCATTTGGTGCATGAGGCAACGAACAGTGCTGAAGGGGCAGGCGCTGGCGGCGACGGCGCTTCATTATGGTTAAATGCAATTTAGCCAAAGTACAAGTACGATTAGATATGAAGCTTTAACAAAAAGCAAAATCGAAATTATTATTACACTTGCAACGTTTCCGCTCGTAAACAAATTGAACGAGCGACATATGGCAGCCGACAGAGGCTGCTGCTGCTGCCTACCTACATGTAGATATATATCTGATGCGTAAGGTGAGATGGGCTGGGATCTTTTGCTTTTGCTTGGTGGTGGTTGCTGGCGGTGGCGCCGTGCCAGGCCATGTGGAAAAACAAAGGGCGCAACTTTTGCAGCAAATAACAATTTATTACATCAATAAACTTTTTGGCGCATACACCCGCTTAGCTTTGCTTTGCTTTGAGCTAAGGTAAAATAATATGAAAATTATGCAAACATTTTTTGGCATAAACAACGATTTTACTTTTAGGCATTTGATGAGCTTGTAAAAATTTAGCTGCTTTCTCATTAAAAAGGTGTATTGAGCAACAAATTTATAAGGCAGGCCTAATGCCTTAAATTTTGATTAAATTAAAGTCAAGCTTGGGCAGCGCCTGCAAGTATGCAACAAAAAAGTTTGTTTGTCAGCTTAGCGGTTTTGTTGCAATTGAAAAACTGCGCGGGCACAAAAGTAAATAATAATAAATTATTAGCATAAGCACATAATGCGTACAAATCTGGCCACGAGCTAGTCATAAAAAATTGGAAGAACAGCAGCTCTCGCTTTTAAGCTAAACCGATCAAATTGGCTGCTGATGCCGATTTGCCAACGATTTGCGTTTTATTTATTTACACACACACACACACACACACATGCACACAGAGGCAAGCAAATTGATTTCTATGGCAAGAGTCAAAGGCATAGCAAACTAAATCAAAGCCAAGGCAAACATAAAAACTCGCGCAAGACGTAAACGAGAAAGTGCAAAAGCGAGAAAGTGTCGATTGTCGTGTTGTGTGTTGTTGTTTGTTGTGATTGCTGTTGCAAGCGATAAGTTGGATACATCGTAAACAACAACAACAACAAACAGCGAGAGCAACCCTTTGCAGTCGCCCAAGGGGGGGAGGGAGCAAATTGCACGTAGTATTTCAGCATCAGCATCGGCAACGTCAACGGCTTATCCCCGAGCAATGAAAATTTATACAAATTCGAAAAAAGTGACAACATTTTGCTTTTATTGGCCATTAAAACGACTTAGCGACTTGGCGCAGTCACAGCTTTGGTGCCCAGTCCGCGCATTTCAATTGCCCATCGTACCTTGCGCCCACTTTGCATATGAGCCAAGCTATGCTAACTATTTACGAGCTGAGTATGCTGCCAATTTGTTGTTGTTAGATAAGCGCAGCGCAAAGTATTTTCTATAATACGCTAAGCGTTAATAGATTTTTATACTAAAATCTGAAATCTCATTGTGCATCTGGCTGGCAAACAATTTCTTGTGGCACATTAAGCAATTTGCGAGGCGTTTAAGACAAAAGGTCTACCTAGGTGCGCCTACCACGCTCAACAGCAAATTGAGCAGAGCAAATGTAGCAAAGGTTTGCGCTTATCGACAACAAAATGTTGCCGCAGCAGCAAAAGCGAAAAAATTTATTGACTGGAAAATGTTGAAACAGCAGCAGCTGCTAAACGAAAGTGAAAATTTCAGCGCAATGCATTAACCTGCTCAAGCAGCTTGTACGCCTAGTTAAGTATACGCAGTGTAGCTGCCAGCTCAGCTTTAAGTGTAGCTTGTTACTTCGAAACGTTGACAGCTTGCACATCAAATTAGTTTGACAAGCAGCGAGCAAAAAAATTACCTTTGCCTGAATTTTTACCCTTTTTAACTTATTTTCTTTTTATGCGCGCAGAGAGCTAAAAAGCAATTAGACGCATTGCTGATGGACACGCGTTCAATCATTCACATTGCCTGTCAAGTTTTGTTGCAACCCCAAGTGGGCAACGTGCAAAGCATCGCCAAAATATGTTGGCCAACAAACTCATTACAGGCCGCTCAGACAATTTGCTGTTGGCTAAAAAGGTGCGCGTCGCTCATTTTTCACATAAATAATGCTTAAGCAACTGAGCCCCGCAATTTGTGCGCTAATTGTATGAAATGGCTCATCAATAGTTCAAAGCATTGTCATTACAACTCGCTCAGCTGTCGCCTTTAATTCCAAATGTTTGGGGCTCTCTCATACAGGTTTATCGCATTTTATGGCCCAAAACTTTCGCTCAAGTGCCTTTCCGTTTGTCATAAAAGCCCAGCATATGAATCACAAGCAATTGTGCACAGTTTAATGGGCAAAGTTTTCGATGTAGCAACAACTCATCGACTCAACTCTGAGCAGCAGCAGCTGAGTTGAGTTACAATTAAACGTTCAATTGCCCAATTGATTTGCACACGCTTCACATTTGTTTTGCTCTCGTGTTGCTGCAGCCCCAACGGTTGCTCCCCGACTGATGCTGCTGCTGCTCATGGCCGCACAACAGACTTTTGCGTATTTGTTTTTAGCCATTTGTCGATGCCAACAGCAAGTTAACAGCCCCCAAGCGCTGCTACCAGCGGCTGTTTCCCCTTACGATATTTGGCTAACATTACATTGAAATGTTAAGCAATACTTTGCATTGAAATTTAATTTTTATTTTGCTTTGCATTGTACTCTAAAATCTTTAAAATGCGCTTAGAAAATATTCAATTAAATTGCATTTTAGTTGAAAACATTGTTGCTCAAATGTGCAGTTATACAAATAATTATATTAAACATTATTGCTGTACTAGCTAAAGAAATTCAAATGCATTTATGCTGCAATTTTCAATACGCGTATTAAAAAATTTATATTTTTAATTATTAAATGCCAATTGTTGAAGACAGACAGTTAAAAAAATCAAGCAATAATCATAAGATTATTTTTTTGTAAAAGTTGATTTAATTTGTAACTATTACGATTACAAATAATCAATGACAATAGCAAATGACGCATTAGTAATTAAATTAAATAAAAACTGGCTAATAATTTTATAATTTCTCGTAATTTAGAAATGATTACGATAATATTTAAAGATTTTCACACAAAACTGGTCAAATTATAAAAAAAAATCGTTTTTGATATTATTAGTTAATTATTTTTTTTTTATAAGAAAAATTATTGTGACTTATTTTTGTTGAGTGTGGAATTAATTATACATTAAATAATTATGCGTTTCTTAACGACGCTTATTTTTCTAAAATAATTTAATTGATCAGCGATTGATGAAGCAAGCATTAATCAATAGTTACTAAATTCTTTTTCTTTAAAAGTTGATCTAATTATTAACTATTACGATTAAAAATTATTAATCACAATAGCTAATTACTAATTAATTGTGTTGGTTAAAAGGTGACCTAATAAAATAATTAAAATTATTGTATTCTTGGTTTCGCATAATTTTTTAATGATTACAAATTTAAAAAATTACACAATATCTCAATTTGCTCAATTATCATTAATTGCCAATGGTTATTATTGTTAAAAATTAATAAAAAAAAATCGTTTTAAGTAGTAGATAAATTATTTTGTACGCGTACTGATAATTTTACATTAAAAGTGTTATACGAATTACAATCACTAATAATAATAATCACAACTTGTTTTCGTAAAAGAGTTTAATTATTTAGTATTTCAATCTAAATGAGTCTATGCCTATAAAAATCTACTTTGGCCATGCTTAGACTAATTTAAATTACAATTTAACAAATAAGCAATGAGATTTTTTTTATTTATATTTAATCAGAGTTCAAAATAATTTATTATAAAATACTTACAGCTTTAATATCAAAACTGACAACTGCATGAATATCTGAAACAAACAATGAAAAATTATATAGTTAATATAAAATGAATGAAAGATTGTCAAGTTTATAAAAAAAGAGCTCGCCAAGGCTTAGCTGCTGCTTTAAAGTTGCCATTTAATTTAATAAGTATATTCTGTATTTCAAATGCATTAAATTACTTAAATAAGTATTTATTGCTAAGCTGTTTTCCAACTGAGCTTGGCAATTCCATTAATTTATGAACTAAGAGCAGCTTGGTAAACATTTTAACCGAATTGTGCAATAACTAATCATGCGTTATTATACTCTAAATGATATATATGGCATATAAATCGACTAGCTGGGCATATGTTTGCCAACGTATTCAGCTGTATAAATTTGTCATAAAAATTATGCGAGGCTCATAAAAAATGTTTTGCTAAAAAGTGTGTGTGTGTGTGTGTCTATCAATAAGACAAACAAAGCTGACAATAAAAATGTCTAAATTGTTGTTGTTGTTGTTGTTTTGGCTGCAGTTTAACAAGGCGCGGCACCTGCCGCTCGAGTCTGCAGCACATTTGGCATATAAACAAAGCGAAGCGCTAAGCAAATCAAAGCAAGACGCTTGAACGTGCTCGCGCCCCAAAGGTCGCGCCATAGGCTAAAACGATACGTGTGGCTGCACTTGCAAATTTGCTTGAGATATGTGCAGTGTTGTCTAAAATTAGCCAGCGGATGTTTTGACGCTACATTGTTGATGCTAACCCACATCGAGTGTTAGTTGCTGCTCTTATTCTTGTTGTTGTTGTTGTTGTTGTTGTCAGCAGCTAATTAAAACAAATTTCCTATGCATAACTTCCTCAGCATATGAAGTCGTAAAAATGTGCGCATTTTGGCTCAGTTCGTGTTAATTTTGACAGCGGGTTTTGTAGATTTTTCAATTTTTTTATGAGCACACAACAATGTTGCCCACCACATAGCCAAGTAGCCCAGCCCAGGAGCTGGGCATTAGATCTGGCTCATAAAGCCGTATGACATTAATTCCCACATAAAAACGGCAACCAACAAATTCGCATACAAATGTCAAAAATTCAAAATTCTCTTTTTTCGAATAACGCGTGCTCAATTGCCAGCAAGGCAATTTGTCAACAATGTTGTCATATTACCTTCGTTTTTTGCTTTTTATTTTAAACCACAGTGCCGCAGCATAATGGACGCCGTCTCACTGTCAGTCATTGTCATATTAACTTGAGATGATTTATCTGCCTGACAAATATTATTAAATTATTATGTATTTGAGATTTGAGCAGAACATGCAAATAACTTGGCCAACTGCTGTCCGTCTGGCTGGCAAACGCTCACCAGGGAGCAATTTGTTTTTCACTACCTCAACCCCCCCACAAACAAAAAGCAAACGCAATGTGTGGCATGTTATAAAAAAAAGAACCTGAAAAGGGCCCAGACAAGCCGACACTGTGGTAAAAGGTAAGCGGCAATGGCATGAGCACTTGTTTATATCTATGTAAAATTCGCAATGAAGTGAAGCGAAACTGGCACAACGAAAATACAAAAGCAGAGGCGTTGGGTGGTGGTTTTCAATGGGCGTCGTGTGGGGGGGGGGTTGAGTATTGTCAAATTGGCGCAGCAGCGCAAATAAAGCAATTTGTATTCAAAATATGAAGCGACCAAAGAGGGAAGCGACGACTGCGACGCGACGCGTTTCTTTGTCGTTGCCATACCCCAAGCCAAGTTAAAAATTCTAGTTTTATACGCATGCTTTTTGCTTTAAAGTGGTAACTGGCGCCAGCGTCAATTTGCTTACATAAGTAGACTGAGACTGCAAGCAATTGCGCATACGCAGCGTTGTCTTAGCTAAATTAGCATAATTAGCACAGCAGTCAGCACCTGTTGGTGCGCTCAAGTTTACTTTGCTATGCGGCTCATTAGCGCGCAACTTTGTCTGCCCAGACGCCTGCAAGTATGCTACACATTGTCATAAATTAGCGACACACACACACAGACACTCACATGCATAGCCTTGGCGCATAATTTGCGGTTGTAGTGTATTTTGTTTGATTTGTGACTCAATTAAACTCAAACAAGCAGCCGCATGGGCATGAAGGTGCGCACAATGCGGCGTATTAGCAACATTTTGTCACATGCACTCAACGACACACTCGACAGCATCACACCCACCCAAGTGGTCTTTGCTGGCGCTGACCACATGCAAGTTTTGGGCTCGAGTCCAGTGCATGCTGCAGCTGCAGCAGCAGCAGTTTGCATATGTGTGTGTGTGTGTGAGAGCTAATTAAAGCGGTTAGCCCAAATGCCACATAATGAGGCGCACAAGTGCTGCCAAACAGCGTTAACACTGCCAGTCATTTGTCAACGTGTATACGTGTGTGAGTTTAAGTGTGTATATGTGGGCAATTGTTGAAAGCTTCTAATTGGCTGTGAAGTGGCTAACAATTTGGCCTACACGCCATACAAACCAACAATTGAAATTAGCTGCGAGTGTGAGCAGCAGCGCTTTAAGCCCAAGCTGACAAATGTGTCAAACGACTTGTTCACATATGTTTCATGTCGATAATATCGAGAAGATAGCACAAAAAAGAACAAGCAAACTAATAACTCTGACAAACTTTGCTGCTGTGCAAGGATAAAACTTTGCTCGGTGTGTCACCTTTTCAATAAACTGCGTTCAACGTGCAGGCGGCAGACAAAGTATTAATCCCCAATCGTTTGCAAAAAAAAAAAAACAGCAGCAACACGCAGTGAGGTTGGCAGACAAAACGTTGCGGCAACAGCTGCGCTCAACCTTTGCGCCCCAGCATAAAAACAAAAGCTGCTCTTGGTCAGCAGAAATGCGCATAACTTTGACAAAGTTCAGCTCAGCAGCATGCACATGCCGGCAGACAACGGTCGAGACACCTAACTACACATGTGTGTATCTGTGTGTGTGTGTGTTGCATATGTGTGTTTTCAATTGCTGGGGCGTAGCGACTTGCCTAATGGCAATGTTCGCACATTTGCAACTTCAGTTTGGAGTGGGGGGCGACTTATGACAGTCTCATGATTTAGGAGCAGCAACTGTTGAGGCAACAGCAGCAGCAACAGCTGCTTATCTCTCCACTAAACACAATTACCTGTTTACAACAATATTAAAAGTCTTGCAATGTCTTGCTTAACTTTTTAATGTGCGCCACTAAAGCAGCCCATTAAATTATTATCTCAGCAGATTATGAAATTTTTAACAGCAGGTAATAATCGTAGCGCGGCGGCATTCGTTAAACAGACACCACCAAAAAGAAAAGCCAAATGAAAGACAAACATTGTGGGCGCTGTGGTGGGCGATGGGCGGTGCGTGGGTGCCAACGCTTCGTTGCGCAACTTCTAACGGCATAAATGGAAATTGCCCGCGCGGGTGTAACGGTAACAGCACTTGGCTCTGTAACTGAGGTAATTCAAAAGTTTTTGGCAAGCCCCAGCAAACGCTCAACGCATTATGCTTAAGTGCCTAAACAGTCAGCGGCGGCAACGGCAACGGCGGCGGCGGCGGCGGCGGCTTAGCAGACATATCCTTGGCAATGACAGTTAGCAGCATACACTTTATACACTCGCAACAATTAACGCTTGTCAAGTGCCAGTTGGGTGTGGGGGTGTGGATAAGTATGTGGAAGTTAGAGTTGGAGTTTGTGACTGCAACGAAGTTAAAAAAAATAAACTTCAGTCCTCATTTCCGCCTCAATTATTTTCAACAAGTTTTTAAGCTAAGATTAGATTGAAATTAAATTTTATAAGTTTAGAGTTTTGCACCAATCGTAGATGATCTAATATGCAGAAGAAAAATAAACATTCCATTTTTATGGGTGAATTGCAAACTTTTTCTTCTTCTTTTAACTGAATTTCGAGGCTCAATTCTTAAGGAAACATCGACGTTTCCCAAATAACAATTTTATTGAGCTCCTTGCCTTTGGGTAACAATAATTTTGTTTTACTATAATACAATAATAAATTAAAAAAAAGGGTTTTTTTTAACTTTTTAAAATTATTTTCAACACTTCTGAGCTGCTCCAATGGTTTGATTTAAGCCACGACCATTCAAAGCTTTAATTATTTTATGATTGCAATGAAATTAAAGTTAAGTAAAAGCTTCGAGTTGTTTTCGGTAGTAGCATAGCTTTCCATTAAATATATTTTAAAGTCCATATTGGAGTTACGAAGATCACATATACAGGATATTTGAGAGAATGCCTTATCCAGAATGACTTGTTCACATTTACTTAGAACTCTCTCAGATTCACAACATCCTTGAACACAAATTTTTCTTTAACCAGTTTTAAGGCTATGTCAAGTCTTAAGAGACATCTCTAAAATATCTTTAAAATAAATTATCATAATGCACATTTCTTATAATTTTTTTCAATTCAATTCTGTCTAAACTTTTTAGAGGGTCGCCATAGCAATTGCTCATGATTTGCCTCTACGATTAAAGCGACAATGTTGGGTCACTAAACATCGATCATTCCGAATTTTGGAAACATCCATCTTTCGCTCCATGTTTTTCCACCTCTACTTGGTATTGGAGAAATTGTGACATTTCTTGCGGCAACTGGAAAATTGCTTCTGCGTACGTGTGCAATTGGTTTAGTAAATTTTTCTTTTATTTTTTTTTTTTTTTTGGAAACATTTCTTATCACGTGTCATTGGTTTTCGTTAGCTGGAACAAAAGCAAATAAAACGCTGACATGTCACAGAGGCGCTGCTAAGCAATTTGCAGTGTGCATAGAGCAGAGAGCACAGAACTCTGCGGCCTGCAGTCCAACGAACGTTTCATTGTCAGGCTCACAACACACACAGAACACAGAACTTTGGGCTGGCCAATACCACAAATGAATGACCGTTGAGTGCCAGAGAGCTCAGTTGAGAGAAAGAGAGGGAGCGGGTGTTGCAATGGGGGGGTGGTGCAACATGACATGAAGTTAATGGATGTTTTATGACCGACTAACTTCCCTCGGCAATAAATCGGTTTTCCATGAGAGTCCATGAGTAAATTGCAATTTGATTGTTGCTGTTCAACATGCAAACCAATTTGCCTGATTTTTCCTCCTCCTTCTTGTCGTTGTTGTTGTTGTTTTACCTACTACTCGTGAAAAGTGCGCAAACTAAACACAAAACTTTAAGCGCTGTGTTATCGATTTGATTTTCGATTTACTGCGCCCGAAAATTCGTCACACGTTTGCCAGCCCATTTTCATGGCAATCAGCAGTCGAACTGCTGCAATCCCTCGCTAATATAAATATGATGAGCAAACAAAACCCTCATGCTCATATGAAATAAATCAAAGCGTCTTCTTTGTGAGCTGAAATTTATGAAAATTTATGCAGTGCTCCGCCTCCGCTTGGCCATTGTCCAGTCCAGTTCCAGTCTTCGGCTTGATGACCCTCTTTGCTTTTACCTTTTGTTGTTCGTGCCCCAAATGTATGCAACATTTGACTTTTTCTTGCTGCTCTACGAGGGTTGAGCTAAAATTCATATGATAATGCACGATTTTGTTGCGGTTTGCTTATATATTTTTTATATATATCGTCATCAGCGCGTTGACATTTCTTTTCATAGGTAAATTTTTGCTTTTGATTTATGTTTATGTCTTTCGATGATTTTACCCTACAGCACAGTTGGTATAAATTGGTGAGTGTGTTGGTGACTTCATCGCTGGGTAAGTAAGTGCTGAGCTCACCAATACTAGGTATTGCAGTATTAAAGCTTAAGTAATGAAATTTTGGCTTAAACATTTGTATTCCAATCGCAAGAAACAAGAAACAGCAGGCATTTATTGGTGAATTTAATTGGTGATTGGTATATATTGTATCCAGTCTTAAGATGTTTTTTTGTTGTTTTAAACGTTCTTCAGTACGATTGTAAGTCATTGGTGATTTTCTGTTGGTGATATTATCAATAAATTCACCAAGTTAGCATAAGAATTAAAGCAGGCGACAGTTGGTGAGTTTATTGGTGATTGGTAATGCTTAAGGTTTTAAGGTTTTAGGTTTTTCTTACTATACGATTTTATAAAATATTATTAAACGCTCTTTAGTTCGATTGTAAGCCATTGGTGATTTTCTGTTGGTGATTTTATATAAATTCACAAATTTAGCATAAGTATCAAAACGGTGACTGAGTTTATTGGTGATTGCTGATGCATAAGGTTCAGATTCTTCAAGCTATAAGTACATAAATTTCAGTAAGAATGCTACACATTGATGATTTCGATGGTGATTCCATTAAAGATTCATTAATAAATTCACCAACAATCGTTCAATTACTCCAATTCCTAGTTCTCGTTTTGAAATAAAAGAAACAAAGCAGGCGTTTGTTGTTGAATTTACTGGTGTTTGGTAACTTATTACATTCCTATGTAAATTTCACCAATGATTTCTATGGCTGCTGGTGATCGGTTATTGGTGAACTTACAAGTTTTTCGTACTACAGGGGCAATGTAATCTATAGCTTTTAGTTTAATCGCCTCTTTCAGCATCAATTTATTTGCCATTAATCCTTCACCTTGTTGTTGTTAGTGCTGTAGCAACTTACACGTAGTAGCCTGGACTCTTGCACTTGGCCATCCTAAGTAGTCCCCAGTGTCTAGTGCCATTATTTGCTCTGTCCAGGCAATTAGATGTTTGTGCTTGTGTCTGCCCCCAGCTGTGTGCACTCTTTGTTGTTTTTGAGGTAAGTTGAGCTCTTGGCTATTGGCAATCGATTTGGATTTCGAGTTACGGGTTACGCCCACACTCCTTGGAGACGTGTTCGCCACGGTTAGTTGCGTGGCGTGTTAGAGGGAATGGGCGGCATGCGCTTTAATCTGGTTGCTTGTTTGACAAGCTCTTAACACTAATTGAGAGGATATCTCTATATAGTACATGTGTTTGCAAATATCAGCAAAACGCTCAGTCGCGCGCTGCCTTTGTCGACAACTCTCCTATTGACTTTCTAACGAAGCTTCAAAGCGACTTCAAAGGCGCGTGATTTTTGCTGCATAAGTGTGCAATTGAACTGATTTGTTTGTAAGCGATGCGATGAGTTGCGTGCTTTTAGTTCAATCGGCTTAATAAAAATTGAAACGCGCAAAACTTGAGCTTAAATCAAAATTTTTATTTTAAAAATAGCTGCACTATAAATTCACAAACGTTTTATATTGTTTTTTGTCTGCAAGACTAACAGCATTTGCTTTAAAACTTATTGTGCCTGTTGAAATAAATTGGCTTGTGAACTTTATGAACTCACGCGGGATTAACTTGTACCTTTGATTGAAATTTCTTTTCGACTTTCAGCGAACTTTGCACCACCGCAAAAAGCCGGCGCATGTTCTTGCCGTCCCCAATCCGATAAAATAGCACAGCGAGTGCAAAAGTTGCAGCACTCAAAGCAACTGACTGTGTCTATGTCTATGGCCACAGCTGCCAGACGCTAGTCTCAATCTCAGCTGCCTTGGAATTAGGCGTTTCCGTTCAAGAGTGGGCGAGAGTGTGGGGTGGGGCTTGGAGTGAAGTCCATTGAGGTGGGCTACGGCTAACAATTTGAAAATTTATGCCACCCACACAGGCAGCGCGACTGTGCTGCTGATTTTTGATTGTACAATTGGGAGTCTGTACCTTTTGGACGCGCTTAAGTGGCCGCGTCGCACAATTGGTTTGGGGACTTGTTTCAATTAAGGCGCATTACAATCTTGGCTCTGCGCTCTACCTTCGATTGGCTGGCAAAAGTTTTTATGGTTTGCCCGGCTCGAGAGAGATTCTATTAAAAACTTTAGGTGAGCGCCAGTCCAACGGAATGGAGCATAAATAGTTTCTGCAGAGCTACGCGAGAAAACCGAGAAAAGTAATTAAAATTCAAATAGCAGACAAACATTTACATTAACATTTGCCTGGCATGTTTGCTGGATTGGGTTGGTGAGTGTTTCTATCAGTTACATGGCTGAAAGTCAAAGTGACGTCGTCGCTTTATTAAGCGACCCCACTGTAGTGTGTGTGTGTGTTCGTCTTTTGTTCGGCCTGGCGCCAGTCTGGCGCGCAACGCCACAAAGTATGCAATACTTTTGTGCCCTAGGTAAAAATCAAGCATCAGTTGCTTCTTTCTATGTGTGTGTGTGTGTGTGTGTGTGTGTGTCAGTGAATGAGTGATGACTCTTGGCGTCGTGTGCTGCGTAGACCTAGACATACACATAATTATACTCACACACACACACACACACACACACATGAAGCACTTCACATATGACAACGCCAACGCGAGATTATTAATATTGTCTGCATTTAATATGTGTATGGCAGCTACATTTCATTATTTGCTTTGTTATTCAGCTTCAATGAAATGTCTGTGTGTTTTTTGAGGGTAAACACTTGTTACCTGTAAAGCACTTGAGAAAACAGTGCTGATGAAAAGTTTGTTACAAACGCAATATGCCTGAAAATATAAACTTTGGTTCACGCTGCAAATGAGCAGAAATACTTTTAACAATTTAAAGCACTTGGAGCATTGCTCTATGAGTTAAGCTTAGGTGTTCCTATATACTATATATATCAAATATAATATCAAGCTAGAATTAACACAGCAAAGTACTAAATTCAAGGAAAAGCATCAAAACTCTATTCTTACTGCTTCTGCCTCATATATGCATAAGTTTTAATACTTTAAGCCAACAAAACTATTTAAATGCATTAAATAAATTACATTGCATGTAAAAGATCGATCAGCAAGCTGCACGTTATCATATAAGTATTATTTTATATGAGCAGTGTGTTTAATTATTATCAATTGTAGCTGAATTTTTATTTAAAAGCTAAAGAAACGCTATCCAGGAGACCTATGGACAAGATGGAGGCAAAGAGCGCGAGTTCTAGTCCAGTAATTCATTTAATTATTTATTTTATTTCCAATGTTTTTATCTCCATTGTTCATTTGTTATTTCTCGTTGCTGTTATGTTTGTTACTACTGCCAGTTCCAACTTTTCATAACCATTAAATTGGTTGCTCAACGTAAAATAAACATATATATTAAATAAAAAAAAAAAAAAAACAGACCTAGTTATCATTTAAACTAAGCATCTAAAATAAAACGTTTATAAAGTCTTTCATACATAAGTTTTTGTTGCAATCGATGGTTAATAAAAAGATATGACAATCAATATATAAATGGTGTTTTAATTGCCAAAATCTCACTTAAGCTGATGAAAAATAATTTAATGTTCCTTATTTTAACAAGTCACTGGACAGCTGAAATGAATTAATAAATTATTAAATTAAATAACAAGTTTGAGTGAAATACTTCGAAGCAGTCACAGCTTAAGCTTAAAGTACACAGACAATCCGGCAAAGCATTGAATGTTGTGCTATAGCTTCAATTAAAGTCTTGCTATAAAAAACTAAATTTTAGAGTTGAGCTCTCTCTCTTGTAATAATGTCGTGAAATCTGCGCTTTTAGTCTAAAGCAAACGGAAGACAGGGCTCATACGCTCGTATTTCATATTCGTAGCCAAAATGCAATATCAAACCGATGCGTTGCGTTGCGTTGTGAAGCGAACGTAAACCGCCCACTAATCTCAGTATTTTTACTCACAGCATGTGCTACAAAAAAAAAAAAACAGAAAGTATGTGATGGCGAAAATGTGAATTGCTAAAACGCAAAGCGCTCAACGCCAGAGGTTGCTTTATGTCTACACACACACACACCCACTAACACACACACACACACACTCACGTATGCAGAGCACGCGCTGATAACGTAAAGTACAACTCGTAGCAACATCAGTGGAACCAACAGCCCTGCTGCTGCTGCTGCTGCTGCTGGCTGCATGGACATAATTAATTTGGCTGCCCTTTTTATTTTGTTATTTTTTTTTGCAACTCTGGGCAGCAATTTGTTGCTGTTGGGGGTTTTTTTAGCTGCGTTTACTTTTGCGTGCAACCAAAAATTAATCAAGTGCTAGTTACGCGCAGCTTTAATTAAAAAACTGTGCGCGCAGCTTCAAAAACAAAACTTTTGCTTTAAAGCTTAAGCGCTGTCTATAAATTTGAAGGTGTTGCCAAAGCGCCGCTGGCGCTGAGACGAGCGTCGACTGCAAAATAATAATACAAACCAATTTCATGCTGAATTTAACCAGTGGCTGGGGCTGGAGCTGGGGCAAACAACAATAGTTGAAGTGTCCTGTCAACAGGCGGCAATAGCAATTACAACAACAACAACAAGCTGAGCTGAGCAGTCGCAATACAAAGCAAGCACGTGCAGTGCGCTTTTGCCAGCAGTTAGTTAGTGGGGTGGGTGGGTGGTACACTTGGCCTTGGGCAATTTTGTAGAAAACTTTTGTTGGCGCTCGAGACATTATCACACGTTGCCACAGCCATATGGCCAAGAGAGTGGCAGAGCAGCACCTCAGGCGCTCACCTCGCAAATGAAACCAACAGTCAGGGCTCGTGTCTCGCATAATTTGCAGCAAGTGCACAACAATGGCAGACGACGACCCTCGCCTGTCAGCGCCAAGCATTAGCATGCATTAGTTGTGGCGGGGGGGGGGTGGAGAGAGTGGGCAGAATACGCGTGAAATATTAGAAATTAAAAAACACATGACAAGCGGCGCTGGCACTTTGATTTGTCTGCCAACCGCAGACAGTCGCTGACAATGCGCCCAACCACCCACACCCACACCCACTCGACCTAACACAGGCTCAATTTTAATATCTCAAAGTCAAACAAACAGCAAACAGCGCGGCAACTGTCTCGCTCGCGCTGCTGCCATTTGCCTTTGCCATTTGCCATTTGCCATTTGTTGTGCTGCTTGCCAATAAATTAGAAAACACCTGTTTTGCCAGCAATGGCGACAGATGTCTGCTGCCCACTGGAACAAGGGCGCGATTGGGGGTAGAGAGTCTGGGGGGCTGTTGTAATGAAAATAAGCATGATATTATACCGACTACATAATTTTTGCATGGGCTGGAGAGACTGGCTGTGGCTAGTTGGTTAGGTGGCTGCTGAGGTGGGTGGTGGTGCGTTGGCTTGTCTGTAGCGTAGCGCGTAATTTATGTTTTTTTTGCTACTTGGCCGCATTTCGCGGTTTTTTATTGCTACGTGTTGGCGCGGCAGGCAGAGCAGGATCAGCGCACAGTGGGAACGATCGGACCCCACCACACTGCAGTCTGCTCGAATAATGATCGAAACGACTTAACTGATCGGAAAAGGAGGCAACTTTTTATACATTGCTTTAGATACCCGTCAAAAGCTCAGCATATGCTTCAAGCTTGCGGCCAGTATAAGTTGAAGATATAAAACATTAACTGAAAATCATGTATACTAAACTAATTATTAATGTTGTTTTACAATTATTACTTTTAAGTTTTTGTTTTCTTTTATGATTAATAAGCAATATTTTAAATTTGTGATTTTTCTGTTGTCATATATAATATATAATATAATATAATAACATAAATAGCACAAAAATATAATATTTAATATTTTGTTCTGTTTTTAATAATTAATTGTTTTTAAATTTTTTTTTTGCTTGTTTATTAACTACTGCATATTTAATTGGTACAAATATTGTGTAAATTCAACACTACTTAATGAATACTATTCCTTATAGATTTTTAATAAGTTAAACAATTATTATTAAATATTGATTTTTATAACAAAAGCTATAACCGTTACGGTCCCTGATAAAAGCTATTCAATTTCAAATACTGTTTTAGTAATAATTTGTTTAATATTATTATATGGACCAACTAAATAGTCAATTAGCATAAGCAATTTTTTTTATTAATAAAAATATGTATATAAATTAAATATTTTTTGTGCTATACATTTTATATATTTTTATATAAATTCTCTGAATATTTTTTGAAAATCCTTATTAAAAATATGTTAACTTACTTTAGAAGCAATTAATTTGTAGTACCGCTAATAGTGCCAAATCACCCACTGTGCAGCGACAGCCTTTGCCGGCCATAATGTTGTCATGACAGACGCGGCCATAAAAGATAATTATGATTCCGGTAATAGGTTTTATTTTCGCGTATACCTCTTTTGTTCGTGAGCCCTTGGCCTGGAGAGGGGGGGGGCCTCTGGCTCTGCACATTGCCAAAACTGCTACCGCCGCCATGTTTGTGCCTCTCTCTGACGCCTTGCCAAAGGTCGCATTTACTTTTCGCGTGGTGACCAACGTGGCATAGAAATTATGCGCATTATACGCGCCGCGCTTCAGCGCCTTGCAAAAAAATTATGTGAGCGCGCAAAAAATTGTGAGCACGCTTCTTATTTTTTGTAATGTCCTTTGATAAATTGCAAGCGGTTTAAGTTGCGTGTTACATTTTTAATTAGCCCAGCACCCCCCCCCACCCTAGTGGGGGTGGTTGGTTGGTTGGCAGTCAGATAGATCAATGCCGTGTTTGTTATTCTAATGAACTTGTCAGGCTTATGAAGATTAATGCCACCTTTGTCGTTTCAATTAGAAGCTTTCTAACTCTCGTTTCGTTGCTAACAAAGAATAATTGTCTCAACATGATAATTGTCTTAAATGCGAAATGCAAATTGAGCAAATGTCAAACGAACGTTGATTAATGAGCGCGCTTGACCCAGTTTCAATTAAACGCTGGGCAAACAGCTGCTGCCTGAGACTTTCCAAATCCATTGGCGAAAATCAAACATGGGCGAGCGGAAATGACAGCCGTTGATGTTTAATAGAAAACGTGTGCGGGCATAAAAATGCCCGCTAAGAAAATGCATAAAAATGTGTAAAAGCAAACAGCGTGTCCAAGCTCATATACATATAGTATAAGTGTGTGTGTGTGTGTAAGGACATGCAAGGACAAACGGAAGTCACATACGCCAGCCAGGCAGCAGTCCACGCTCTCTTATCGTGCAAGTTACTTTTATACATAAAATATGCTCGTTTTATGGAGCAGCAGCTATCAGGATACTTTCCTTACTCGAGCGCTCTAGCTGGGCCGGCGCATACCTACACGTAAATGGAGCAGCGCAGCGTGCTCTCAAATTGTTTACACAAGTCATAAGCATTTTTTAGCGAGCCAGCCCCAGCTCCAGCTCCAGCTCCATGAACTGTTTGCCCAGCGTTTATGCTTGAAGCATTTGCATAAACCTTCGCCGGCGAGCAGCAAACTTTTAGCACAACTGTAATAATCATAACTGCAGTGCTGTACATTGATTTCTAATGCCCCTTGGTAAGGGGCAAGCGCGTAGTGTGAGATTGTCGTAAAGATATGCGGCGCGGCGCCTCTTAATAGTTTTGTTCAACAACTACTTGATTGTTTCTATTTCCACTTGATTTGAATTTAGCGGCCAGCGACCATAAACCAAACCAAACTTTTCACAGCTTCGAATGGCAACTTGAACGCTTTGGTTTAATAGCCAGCGCCATTGATATGAGAGCAAAGGTAATGCGTTAAGTTTGCTCAATCAAAATTAATGCTTTAAGTGGTCCAAAGACAACGAGAGGGAGGGAGAGCGTGGTAGCGTCCAGACATTTGCCAAATACGCCAACACAGCTTTTGCTCAAAGCTGATTTTTACTCTGATAATATTTTTTGGCTTTACCCTCATATAACTTGTCAACGCTTTGTGCTCGCTCTTGGCATTTCAGATTAAACAACATTTTGTAACATGACATGTTTGCTCGTCTATGCGGCGTATACTTAACGTTGTCATTGATTTCGCTGCAGATGATTGATGGTATTTAATTGATGAACAACATTTGAGGCTACAAACTGACATAACCGTCAAATACCTTGCCAGGACCAAGCCTGGATAAAATGCAAGAGAAAGCAACTAAACCTGAAGCTTCAACAAATAAGAGAGAGAGAGAGAGAGAGAGAGAGAGAGAGAGAGAGAGAGAAGAGAGAGAAGAGAGAGAGAGAGATGGCTACTCGGATCCGGGAATACAATCATCAAGCTGTAACATAGAATCCACCAAAGGTTTCAAACCAAGGCACTCCAATAATATGTTAGAAATTAAAAGCTCCATTTGAATTATGACGGAAGAAAGCTCGAGTAATTTAAAGTACCGCTTCGTTTTATAGAAATATATGTGTGGATAGCATTACGTTCAGAGTAGAAAAGATAGTTGAAGCAAGGAAGTAACAGTTAAGTTTGGTTGTTCAAATTTATTCAAATAATGCGTACCTGACTATTTTTTTATACCTTCAATACCATATAAAGCTGCGGCATGGGCTTATAAATATTTAAAAAACCTTTGTAAACAAGTTCAATTATGTGGTGTCTGCTTAATTTGAAAGCAAAGTGCATAGCTTAGTTAAATATAATTGCAGTATAAAAGATACACTGGAAAAAGATGGAAAGACTTTTTAGTTATTTCATTAATACTTTAGTATTTAAATCAAGAACATTTTAAGCATTGTAGTCAAACCAAGAACAAAAGTTATAATATGAATATAATGTGTATAGCCAATAAAAACAAATTACAATGAAAAAGTACAATAATCATTGCTCATTTAGTAAGGTATGTTAACTTTACATACCAACACAAACTCAGCAAAAAAATATGGAAAGACTCGGAAACCATTGCAATGAGCTCCTCATTTATCTTTTAGTAAATATCATGTCTGTTAGTTCAAAGGAAACAAGTGGACAAATTAAAGTTGGACGCCACCAACTTTTAAATATACTTTTGGCATTTGCAGCAAACACACGCATGCACTCACAAACAATACACACAAAACAGCTATCGCGTCACAGCTCATTTTCGCTGTAGCGTCAGCAGGGCGCCCGCCGCTGCGTCGGCAGCGTCGTTTGTATGGCGGCGTCGCGTGCATCCCGCTGTTATATGAAATGGAAATGTAAAAATTTCCCTAACTATTTACCGATCGTTCTGAAATTTTCAAAAAACATGACTATCCAATTTGTAATTTAATTTCAGATTTTTAAAAAGATTGCCTTTGTGTACTGTGCCTATATATCTTTTTTTATTTGTGGGGGAGGGGGAGGGAATAAAAAATAAATAAATAAAAGCGTAGTGTCCTGGATATAGAAGCACCTACATAAAATTTGGTTTCTCTAGCTCTTATAGTTGCTGAGAAACACGCACTCATACAGCCGGACGGACGCCTTGCCTTCTCCTGTTACATACATTTGGAGCAAGCTCCATAATACCCTTTTTCCATTTTTACAAAAATGTCAAAGTGTATAAAAAGCCTCTTGATCAGGCCTTTAGGACCTCCAAAGTGTGGAGAAACTAGAATTATTTATATTAATATGGTGGAATCGTTTACCTATTATATTTAAAGAGCACATTGTAAAAAGAATATAGACTTCCTCTTTTGAATAAAGCACAGATTTTATGAATGGTAGCAACTCCTTGTCACTGTAACTTAATATTCTACTTAACAAAACTATCTAAGTACTGATTTTATTACAATTTCAAACTAAAATCTCCAGAGATTTCTGTAACGTTCCTGACAAAAAAAATGCCGCTAAGTCGAGCTTAAAGTGCTCCATGTATTTAAGTTCAGGGGTACAACGTTGACATTTTAACAGGTCACAGGTGCTTTTGTTGTCCGCATTAGATTTGCCAAACACACACACACATCCCTCTCTCTAATAGTCTATCTGTCTCTGTATGTGTGGGGCCTTTTTGTTAGCAAGTCTGCCCATTTGGCTGTAAAATTTATTTCATTTTACCGGCCCTCCCTGTTGGGTCCACTACACGCGTGACGCTGACAGTTTTATGGCAAAGTTAAGCCGATATCAACGACAGGACAGAGAGGACGACGACACCGCTGCCCACTGTCCACCCCATAAAAGTGTAAAATTTAAAGCCGCGTGAGTGAGTGAGTACCTTTGCCAACAAGTGGGCGGTGGGCGGCAATGCTTGGGATTTGTATGCAGCATATTTGTTTTTTATTCAAAAAGGTTTTTAGGTTTTCCGCAAAGCTTTACAATGAATTCATTCATGGTTAAAGCAGATAACAGATTGCCGCATGGCATGGTATATAGAAAGCTCCGCTTTCATAGTATTTTAAATATGCAATTGATCGCTAGATGAGAAGTCTCTAAACCATTCGTATTTCTCCAAACGGTCCTGCACCAGCTCGCCGAATACATAGAGACGCAGGGGCAGGTACTCGCCCTCGGCCTTGCGCATATAGTAGGCGGTAATCTTAATATCAATGAGTATTGTGGCATGCAGCAAATAGAGGATGCCACAGGCTAGTGAGGCGATTGACTGCGAGCGCATGAAGTGAAAAAACGGATGCACTGGCTCATCCTTCTGGTAGACACCCTCCTCGGGCTCTGTGCCCCTGTACAGCAAGTGAAAGTCTCGCTCCGCATCCCACATGGTCGTCACGGCAATAACGGTAAAAGCAAATGAAGCAGCGCTCGCCTTACAGATCTCCATGCAAAGCGATGGAATATGTCCCGTACAGATGTTGATGCTCTGGAATAGAGTGAGCACCATAAAGACATAGAAGGTCACCAGATAGAAGTAGTGAATCATCTGCTTCTCCCAGGGCAGCATTTCGAGATCGACGCTCATAAATCCACTGATATGAAAAGCCATGCAGAACATATTGAAGATCGTCTCAACGGTATAAAAGAGAAACATAATCGGTCGCAGATTTGAGTCCGGTGCTAGGATAATGTATGCATCTTTCTCATCCTTGTCTACTTTGTCCTCGTTCTCGTCCGATCTATTTGCGGTTTTTGCAAATGTCACATTCATTTTTACAAAATTTTCACATTAAAAATAAAGTTGACTTAAAATTTTTGATTACTTTGTTGAAATGCTTATTGTTATTGTTTTTATGCTGATTAATCAGTTTGCGATAAGACCAGACCGTTTAGCCGGCTAAAAGAAAAGCAGAAAGCAAAACTAAAAATATAAATTGTTTGTTAAATTGGCAGCGTCTTCAGTTTTGTCGCGTAATTAAACTTTGCGTGCCGTGATATCAAAAGTGAGTCGCTTATCAATTGCCCGGGGGAAGCCAAAACAATAAAAACAACACGGTCTTTCTTCATTGCTCAAAGTATTTTCTGCACCTAAACGTGTACTTTTCTTAACTTTTATCTGCTGTCAACATCAGAAGCAATTGCCAACTGCTCGACTGTTGACAGTTGGCAGCAGCACGTAGCCCAAGCAAGAATGCATACGGCGTTAATTCTAGCAACTACTTTAAATTTTCTTTTACTGCAAATTAGCGCGCAGCAAACCGAAAATGAGGTAAGTCACTCCACATCGGTGGCAGGCATGGTCAAGCTGCTGGACGTGGAGTCCAAGCTCATAGAGAATCTGGATAACTATGCCACGCAGCTGGAGCGTAAACTTGAAGCCGTACGCAGGTAAGCGGAAGCGATATATACAGGGTGTTCCGTGCTATATGCGAGCTAGCTGTGATCATAGGCTACAATTTTTGTTCTCTCTCCATTTATTTATTTAATCATTTTTGAACTTGATGTAATTGAATTAAGAACCAAAATTGGATTAAATATATATATGATCAAAATAACATGTGACACCCTGTATAGCATATGAACTCAACTTTCCAAATCAAATGCAGCTACGTTGCGGATATGCGTGCGGAGAATGATAAAGCCAAGCAGCAAACAGAGTCGTATCTATCGAATCCATTGAATGCCTTTGCGCTCATACGTCGCATGCATCAGGATTGGCTATATTGGCGTCTCTATATGGAGCAACCTGTGGGGCACGAGCAGGCAGCTTATGTGCCACAAATGCAGCAACATTTGCCCACTAGCACAGATCTGGAGGAAGCAGCGGCGTCTATACATCGCATACAACTCACCTATGATATGAAGGCAGCCGACATGAGCTCGGGTCTGCTCAATGGCAGGCAGTACAAGTACGTAGCAATCAATTAACAAATTGCTTTCTATTTTTAACGCTAATAAAATTTGTTGCAGTGTAAGTTTGAGTAGCTTGGATAGGTACGCGCTGGGCAAGCATCACTTTGATAGACAGAACTTTGGCGAAGCTTGCCAGTGGATATATCAAGCTATTCAATGGCTAGATGGCAAGAATAAGCTGCCGCGTCCCTTGGCCTTGGATCGCGCCGAGCTGTTTCAGTTATATGGCGAGGCACTTATCAAAATGAGTGAGTAGCAAGTGAAATAAGGCATGGATTAGTTTGATTTAATTGTATTTATTAACAGATCGCTTTAACGACGCACTTCAGGTGTTTAATAATGCAGTTGCTTTTAAGCAAGATAATGCACAGCTCTTGCAACGCAGATTGGAAGTGGAAGCTCTGACAAGAACGAATGCGCATTTACCGCCCCAGCGAGTAGGTTTGATTATCTTTACCCAACTTGAACTGCAGCTAATGGTTCTCTTCACAGTATTCAATTCCACAGCCTGGCGCCTATGAGCTTGGCTGTCGCGGTGGTTATCCATCTAAATCCAATTTGTACTGTTTCTACAATCATACGACATCCGCATTTCTGCGCTTGGCCCCCATTAAAATGGAGCTGCTTGCTCTGGATCCCTACATGGTGCTTTATCATGATATCCTAACATCCAAAGAGATTCAGGAGCTACAATATTATGCCGTCCCCAATCTAATGCGTGCCACAGTCTTTGATGCCAAAACCGGTCGCAATAATGTCGTCAAAACGCGCACCTCAAAGGTCACCTGGTTGCCCGATGCACACAGCGAGCTCACTAGACGTCTCAATCGACGCATTACGGACATGACTGGCTTTGATATGTACGGCTCTGAAATGCTGCAGGTGATGAACTATGGCCTAGGCGGTCATTACGACAAGCATTTTGATTACTTCAATGCCACAACTGTAAGTACTTGACATTGAATAAAGCAACAGTTAAAAAAATGCAATCTTACAGGCCCCCGAATTGACTAAAATGAATGGCGATCGTATTGCCACTGTGCTCTTCTATGTAAGTAGTTCCGATATTCTCAGATTATTTAATTCTTTATTATATTACTTAGCTAACTGATGTCGAACAAGGTGGCGCTACAGTCTTTCCCAACATAGGCAAAGCAATATTTCCCAAGCGTGGCACCGCCGTCATGTGGTACAATCTGCGGCATGATGGCAATGGTGATCCTCAAACTCTGCATGCTGCCTGTCCCGTCATTGTGGGCTCCAAATGGGGTAAGCAGCTTAACAAGTTGAAACTTTATTAGCTAAAAATTCAAATTTTTGCTAGTTACCAACAAATGGATACGTGAGCGCCAACAGCTTTTTACTAGACCCTGTGAGAAGATGTAAGCCGGACAAGCTTTAATTCTTGGAATATATATACTCATGCTCACTCTTAAGTAAACAATGAAAGTCTAATGGAAGCCTTAAAGTATTATTATAATTTTAAAATTCTGTGAAATTGCAAATCGCTTTTATTGTTTAATTTAGAAGCAATCACAAACCCTAAAAAATAAACAGCCTCTCCTTTATTGTATTTAATTAACTTGCATACAGTGTGGAATTAAAATAAATTTATAATTTTTGTTTGTTTTTATAAGTAGTAACTAATTGCAGTCAAATAGCTTTACAACAAGCAAGAACAGTTCCTCTTGAATATGAATATGAATAATTTACTCGCATATCATTTATTCTTTTGAACTTTAAAAGTATATAGAATGATTTAGTCATGTTTTAATCCGATTTGTAATTTATACATTTCAATAGCCCAATAATCTTAGTTTGGAATTTGGCCAGTACTAAAAGGTACACAAATAATTTATTTGGGCTTATCAAAAACTACTCAACATCGATCAATCTGCTCGACGAAGCAAAATAATAGCATTTACTTGAGTGCACACCTTACTGGGCTTTCTTTTCGTAGAATTTGCTCATTATTTACTTTTCACTGATTGCAAATTAAATTAATTAAAGTTAAAACGAAAATAAAACACATGCATCATATAAACGTGACACTTTTAGATTCATATAGACTTAATCAAAGTTCATTTTTAAAGTGTTTAAATATTATATGCTTTTATAATAGCAAATGGAATGATAAAAATGATGGTATGTATGGTACATTCGTTCAACTCTGGAGCTGGATGATCCAGGTGTTCGTCCATTTCCATTAAGGCTTCAGCTTCATCAGCAAGAACAGCAAATCGATTGCTTCGTATGGCAGAGAAAGAGCGGTTGCTCCCATCTTTTCGATCTTCGGTACCGTTAATCGATTGTTTATTTTTATACACTTTGGCATTTTTAAAAAAATTATTATTAGGGTATTATGAAGTTGCTCAAATGTATGTAACAGGCAGAAGGAGGCGTGACAGACCCCATAAAGTATATATATTCTTGATCAGCCCGACGAGCTGGTCGATATAGGCATGTCCGTCTGTCCGTCCGGCCGTCTGTAGCGCCAAAATTTCAGCAACTATTAGAGCTAGAGCAACCAAATTTTGTATGAAGGTGCTCTCCAGGACACTACGCTTTTATATTTTTTTTTATTTCTCCCCGCAAATCGAAAAAAAACGATATATAAGGCAGTACAAAAATCTTTAAAATTCTGAAATAAATCACAATTACCTTGTCATGTTTCGACCGATTGTAAAATTCAGAACGATCGGATAAATAACTTAGGAACTATTTTACATTTCCATTTTCAATATAGACAGCGGGTTGTGGGCGGCGCTCATACAAACGACGCTGCCGACGCTACAGCGAAAACGAGCTGTGACGCGTTAGCTTTTTGTGTATGTGTTTGTGAGTGCATGCGTGTGTTTGCTGCGATGCCAAAGTATATTTAAAAGTTGGTGGCGTCCAACTTTAATTTGTCCACTTGTTGGCAATGGTTTTAGTATCCTTTGGTATTTTTTCTTCCAAAAGGCATTTGGAAGAAGCCTCCAATTTCAGTTTTTTCGGCTTACGTCGTAAGTGACGGAAGATGTAGAGAATCTATATGGCGAAGCTGTTGAAGCCACTGAATATATAGATTATGTATTAAGATTATTATAGGAAGTAAGTATCATAACCTTCAACAATTAATAATAACCTTCAACAATTAAATCGACATGTCTATAAAATGCGGAAGCTTTAGAAAGAAGACGATACATTGCTTTCTTTCTCATTTTTACTTGATAATTAAAAAAAATATCTTCTAGATTTTGTCCGAAATATCTCAAATAAATATATATGCTGCGTCAAATATCCAAAGATTTTAGAATTTTCATTTGGATTATTTTAGTTACGATAAATTGGAGCTTCTAGCATTCATAGTGAACAGCTTCAAATGTTGTTCACAGAAATATTTTTAGATCTTGTCTGTGATATCTCAAATAAAATTATATGCTGCGACAAATTTTCAGAGATTAATTCATAGCGAAAAAAGGATTTTGTTTCTACAGCGTCTTCAATTTGTCGCATGATATCAAAAGTGAGTCGCTTATCAATAGACTGGGGGAAGCCAGAACGTAGTCCAAATAAGAATGCACACGGCGATAATTCTAGCAACTGCTTTAAGTTTGCTTTTGCTGCAAATTAGCGCGCAGCAAACCGAAAATGAGGTAAGTCACTCCACATCGGTGGCAGGCATGGTCAAGCTGCTGGACGTGGAGTCCAAGCTCATAGAGAATCTGGATAACTATGCCACGCAGCTGGAGCGTAAACTTGAAGCCGTACGCAGGTAAGCGGAAGCGATATATACAGGGTGTTCCGTGCTATACGCGAGCTAGCTGTGATCATAGGCTACAATTTTTGTTCTCACTCCATTTATTTATTTAATCATTTTTAAACTTGATGTAATTGAATTAAGAACCAAAATTGGATTAAATATCAAATATTTCGTGTATTCGTTTGATCAAAATAACATGTGACACCCTGTATAGCATATGAACTCAACTTTATTCCAAATCAAATGCAGCTACGTTGCGGATATGCGTGCGGAGAATGATATAGCCAAGCAGCAACCGGAGTCGTATCTATCAAATCCATTGAATGCCTTTGCGCTCATACGTCGCATGCATCAGGATTGGCTACATTGGCGTCTCTATATGGAGCAACCTGTGGGGCACGAGCAGGCAGCTTATGTGCCACAAATGCAGCAACACTTGCCCACTAGCACAGATCTGGAGGAAGCAGCGGCGTCTATACATCGCATACAACTCACCTATGATATGAAGGCAGCCGACATGAGCTCGGGTCTGCTCAATGGCAGGCAGTACAAGTACGTAGCAATCAATTAACAAATTGCTTTCTATTTTTAACGCTAATAAAATTTGTTGCAGTGTAAGTTTGAGTAGCTTGGATAGGTACGCGCTGGGCAAGCATCACTTTGATAGACAGAACTTTGGCGAAGCTTGCCAGTGGATATATCAAGCTATTCAATGGCTAGATGGCAAGAATAAGCTGCCGCGTCCCTTGGCCTTGGATCGCGCCGAGCTGTTTCAGTTATATGGCGAGGCACTTATCAAAATGAGTGAGTAGCAAGTGAAATAAGGCATGGATTAGTTTGATTTAATTGTATTTATTAACAGATCGCTTTAACGACGCACTTCAGGTGTTTAATAATGCAGTTGCTTTTAAGCAAGATAATGCACAGCTCTTGCAACGCAGATTGGAAGTGGAAGCTCTGACAAGAACGAATGCGCATTTACCGCCCCAGCGAGTAGGTTTGATTATCTTTACCCAACTTGAACTGCAGCTAATGGTTCTCTTCACAGTATTCAATTCCACAGCCTGGCGCCTATGAGCTTGGCTGTCGCGGTGGTTATCCATCTAAATCCAATTTGTACTGTTTCTACAATCATACGACATCCGCATTTCTGCGCTTGGCCCCCATTAAAATGGAGCTGCTTGCTCTGGATCCCTACATGGTGCTTTATCATGATATCCTAACATCCAAAGAGATTCAGGAGCTACAATATTATGCCGTCCCCAATCTAATGCGTGCCACAGTCTTTGATGCCAAAACCGGTCGCAATAATGTCGTCAAAACGCGCACCTCAAAGGTCACCTGGTTGCCCGATGCACACAGCGAGCTCACTAGACGTCTCAATCGACGCATTACGGACATGACTGGCTTTGATATGTACGGCTCTGAAATGCTGCAGGTGATGAACTATGGCCTAGGCGGTCATTACGACAAGCACTTTGATTACTTCAATGCCACAACTGTAAGTACTTGACATTGAATAAAGCAACAGTTAAAAAAATGCAATCTTACAGGCCCCCGAATTGACTAAAATGAATGGCGATCGTATTGCCACTGTGCTCTTCTATGTAAGTAGTTCCGATATTCTCAGATTATTTAATTCTTTATTATATTACTTAGCTAACTGATGTCGAACAAGGTGGCGCTACAGTCTTTCCCAACATAGGCAAAGCAATATTTCCCAAGCGTGGCACCGCCGTCATGTGGTACAATCTGCGGCATGATGGCAATGGTGATCCTCAAACTCAGCATGCTGCCTGTCCCGTCATCGTGGGCTCCAAATGGGGTAAGCAGCTTAACAAGTTGAAACTTTATTAACTAAAAATTCAAATTTTTGCAAGCTACCACCAAATGGATACGTGAGCGCCAACAGCTTTTTACTAGACCCTGTGAGAAGATGTAAGCCGGACAAGCTCTATTCTACAATTCTATTAAACTTCGATATATATTCAATGGGACTCCAAAAAAATTTATAGTAAAAAAAAAATTTATACTTGAAAACGGGTGGGCCGATTTGGCTCAAATTTTTTTTCTGTTGTAGGTAAATTACAGGAAAATGTCAGAACGTAATAAAATTTTTGGAAAACCTTCCAGGGTAATAGTGAAAAACAGATAATTAAAATATCAAATTACAGTACTGTGTTGACATATACGTCAAAGTAAAAATGAGGCGTCTCATTTTTTTTCGTTTTGACGAAGTAGATCCAGCGAAAAAGGTATTCGAAGCAAAAACCAACGAAGGGGACGACCAAGAAGAATCAAGTGGAGGAGAGCCTATCCAAACTGGAGGTTATGAATTGGATAAGGAGCGCACAAGCAGAGGCGCCTGGAGGGAGTTTTTGAGGTATGTCGTAACCCGATAACGGGTTGCTGTGGCCACCTAAGTAAGTAAGTAAGCTCTACGTTGCATGTTCGCGTGTTTGTTTTTGCGCCGAAAAATTAGTCTAAAAACATAGTATTTCATATCGCTCTCTAATAAATAAAATAAATTAATTTGCCATTCTAATTATCAGTGTTTGACTATTACCCTGGGCTTATATAAAGTAATCGAACAAATGCGAGGCAAAGTTCGCCGGTTCCTTTAGTAAGTTATAGAAAGTATGTAGGACAAAGAATAACCTTCAATGAAGATTTTTTAATAAAAAAATCAAAATAATCAATCTTAAAATCATAGAAATTTATATGAATTTTATAATCATGGTTAGAGAGTTTGAGCAATTATTGCGTCAACTGTGTAAATTGGAATTGAATTGAAAACCAATTAGGTCTATGAACAGTTTATTTACTAAAGCTCATGTCCCAGTGTCAGCGGCCGTGGCCCTAGGAGACGGAACTATGAACATGAACACGTATGCAAAATCATAGACAAACAAATTTCCGGCGTAATCACTTTACACACTTAACAAAAACCAACAAACTCTCGACGCAGCTACCCAAAAACCAAACTCAGGGACTTAAATGCTTTTTAAAATGCCAACACGGAAAAAATAAAGTGCTGAGTGCTTGATAGTCACACTGGCTGCTGTCGTAGGTGTAAACCCAACGCAAAACCGCAGTCGCCGCATCACAGTTGCTGGAGCTAAAATTTTAGCATACTTCTAGGCGTGCCAGCAGCTTGGTCGGGCGTCTGGTGTCTGACACCGCGTACGTGATGTGCAACTTAATGTTTCAATTAGAGGTAAAGTGGCGCGCCTCACGGCTGACTGCGATGTAACGGATGCCGCTTAGGTTATCGTTATCTATACGCCGAGTATACGTGTGTCTATGTGTGTTAGTATCTCTATCAGTCTGTGCACTTATCTGCTTTTAAAAGTTTTAATAATGAACTGTAGCTCACCACCGAGAGCTACGTGAGCTAAGCCACACCCACTCTAATGTCTGCTGACTCTGCAGTTTTTGTTAAATATAGTAGCTCAGCTTGTTTACAAGCTACTCAGCATACCTTTTATGTAAAACATTTGCATATATTGTCGAAGCTTTTGTATTTACTCATGCGAGAAAAACTTAGTGCAGTGTAGCTAAATGCGTAAATTTAATTGAATTTTCGTAACTGAAACTAAAAACTCAAACAAAACTTTTGCGCTTGACCACAAACAAAATTTCTGGTAGCTCAAACTTTTTTGCCCCAAAAACTTGCTGCCAAAGATTTCCTATTAAAGTTTGACAAAAGAGCAGAGAAATTGCTTGCGGCTGGCTCAAGACGCCATAAGCAGCAACAGAACCTGTAGCAGCTGCACAACCTCAACGCAATATACGTGAGCACCCAAACACCTTTTAATAAAGCGACATGTCTATAAATAAAAAAAAAACTGCGAACATATGCGAAAATTTTGTGGCTAGAAGTAAAGCATGGCCAGCTCAACTTGTTAATGCGCTGCAACTTAAAAAATAAAAGAAGTACGGAAACTTTCGAAAAGGAGACGATACTTTATAATAGAAAAAAAAATATTTAAAACTAAGCTGATGCTATATGGCACAGAAATCTTTTTTGATTTTGTCAGTAATATCTCAAATAAAATTATATGCTGCATTTTGATCCAGAGATTGATTTTAGAATTTTGATTTGGATTATTTTAGTTACGATGAATTAGATACTTCAAATGTATCTTGTTCCTCGAAAACACGATTTTGTTAATACAGTTAATAATTTTAACGGAATTAAACAAAATATTGAAAAGACCAATAGTCTTTTCTTCCAAAAAATACTTATATCGAAAAATATGTTGTTCTTATAGATATTTTGCAGTTTTTTTCGGTTAGTGTTAGTAGCAGAATCATCAAATCATCAAGTTTTAGCCTTTAAACATTTTGGATATTTGTTCTTTTTTACATATTTCATCAATGCGTCGTTTATTAATAATGAAATGTTTTCGTTTTGTCAAATTTTCTTATCGATTCCTAACAGTTTTCATAATTTACTTGTATCTATTAGTATGCGGAATTATTTGTCTGTCACTGTAAATATTTTCAAATATGTTTCCTTTTTGGTCTCAAAACTTTGCCAGTAGCGCATCAAAAGTCAGAATGATGGACTCAAGCTGTAGTGTAGCTAAAACGTATTTCATTTTGATTGTGTGCACTTTATGATGCGACCTGGAGGTCCTCACAATGCCACAGAGATGATTACATATGCGCAGACCAATAATTTTGGCTCGGCCGAACGCATTGGGAGAGACAGGCGAGTGGGTGAGAAATAAAAGTAAAAATCAAACAAGCTTAAGAAATATACGTGCTACGCTCTAAGGCAACATTGATTGTATAAATCTAGTAAAATGTTTTATGCACCAGGCACAGCAGAAAAAAGGGTTGCCAATCTGAGATAGATGAGGTGAGGTGGGTGGGTGGGTTGGTTGGGTTGGGTTGAGGGCGTGCAGACATACATTTTGTGGTCAATGAAGGAAATATGATTTGGATTTTGTTACTTTGATTACACACATTACATGCGAAAAATGAAAAAGTAGCAGTCAAGGCGGCAGACGCTCTCAAGCAGGTCAACGGTGTGTGGAGAGCGAAAGAGAGAGCAAGAGCAATTCCAGTGTGAGCTGCAGGAAATTGAGTTTCTCATGTGTGTGTGTGTGTGTGTGTGTGTGTAATGTAAATAATAGCCAGCATAAGGCCGAAGAAGAAATTTATGCACGCACTCAAGCGCATGAAAATTCGCCTCGTCTTTCTCTCTTCAGGGTCAGTTGGATGCTTTTTATTTTTCTCTTCTTGCATTTTGCAACAATGTGTAGCTGCTTGAGAAAATCGATAGCAGCTTGATTTAAGCTATTTAAGTTAAATAGGCACACGAACAATTCGTCTTCGGGCTGTGACCTGCCTTTCAACAAGTTTGTCTCACCTTGTAACCAAATGCGCTGCATGCACAACTATTTTTATACCACTGTGCACAATGCATCACTCATCGCCTAGCACATCGCAAATGCCAGCTGACGACAGCACGGGCAGGTGCCAAACAAATGCCAATGGCAATGCTAAGTTGGGCTGTGGGTGCGTATGCTTGATATTAAACCGAAATGAGCCAGAACATAAATTGATTAAATGTCCAACAAGCAAACAACAAGCACTGCAGCTGCAATCGGCTCACAATCAATTACAAAATGACAAATTTGACATGTGCGCTGTGGAATTGAGGGCAACGCTAACTACAGAGAGAGAGAGAGAGCGAGAGAGAGCGAGAGAGAGTCCCGGACGCAATGCGTATTATCTGGACAGTACGTCAGAGTTTCGGTTCCAATTCCAGTCCCACTGCAGACTGACTGACTGACTGACAGACAGACAGACAGACAGTTGTATAGCGGCAGAAATCAATGACAAAGTTGATTTACGTGCGGTTGCCAATTGTGCCTCAATTGGGGGGGCGTGGGCGTGGCATATCGAAATGATTTGCTAGCCCAGGCATCCGACAAGCAACGACAAATGCAGCTAAACGAATTATGTCTAATGGCATTTCAGGTTGAAATGCGATTAAAATGCAATTTGAAATGCAAAACATGCCAACAAATGGACGAAGGGTTGGCCGCCACTTTAAAGATGCGTCTGCTTGGCTTTGGGCCAACAACAACAAAGTTTTTGTTTGGGCTCTACCTGCGAGCAAATTAACTTCAAATGTAACAGAACAAACTTAAATAATGCAAAGCGCAGCGCTTTAATTTATGGCAAGATTCGACAATTAAAACTGCATTGGCCGTTGCCAAGAAAATACAAAGCGGCAAAAAATACGTTTTTTGTACCTTTGGCACCTTGTGGCAGCCAACGATGTCAACAAAGCATAATTTATGTGTTTTACCAACGTTTTGTCGTTGTCTGCCCGCTGCTGCTATTTGGAGTCTCGCGACTTTGCTTGCTAGACAAATGCAACACATGACAGCGGCTATGTTGTCGCTTGTCTCGGAATTTCGAATTGCACGTGGAAAAAGCGGCAATAATTTTAATTAAAACAGGCGAGCAGAGCGATACAGTCGAAAGAGTTGCAGAAGTTTATGCGCGATTTACGCCAAGCATTTGTCATGATCTGTTTATTTTGATATACAGCCAGAGTGATTAATTTAGAGCGAGCGCTACTAGTAGTGCCGACTGCGATTTGCACTTTATTAGCAGCAGCAGCAGCGTCGCAATATCTATGCGAATTTAATGGCTTGCGTACAATGTCTCTGTCTGCCATTTAAATAAGTATCTATGTATGTATGTCTCGCAATTTTATTTGCCCATCACCTGTTGTCTGCTCAAAAGCATTTGCATATCTATAGACTCTCAGTCTGAAATCAAATCAAGCCAAATGCTCAATTGCCAGCTGCGGCCCACAGACAACGACACAACACCTTACAGTCCATTTGTCTGTCTGTCTGTCTCTCGCTCTGTACGTGCAACAGCTGCACACACCTACGTACAATTTGATTTTATGTTTGCACACGCAGCAACAATTTCATTGTTTGCAAAATAATTGCAAGCTACAGCAGCAGCTGTGTCTTGCCTCCTGCTCTTAACTTGAATATTTTTGGGGTTGCGGCAACTTTATTTTGTACCTTTTTTTTTCCGTGTTCCGAGTGCTGTGCTGTATTAGTAAATGGCCCAAAATGGAGCCGATAGCGAGTGCGAGCGACTCTTGAGCGGCCACTCAATGCTTTAGCAGCAAATTGGTCAAAAATCCAAACAATTAGCGCGGAAACAATGGGCTCTCAATATTGGTCGTTGGCTATGTTGCTCTTGTTGTTGTTGTTGTTGTTGATGGCGCTAAAAATGGATTATTGCAATGGGCATAAATTTCGAGCTCGTTCGCTCTCTCTCTCTCTCTGATATTTTTTGTTTTCATTTTTGGCCTTTTGTCTGTTGCAAGTGCACACAACTCACATATGGCTAGAAAAACATCAGCTTGTTGGTTGTCTATATAACACACACACACACACATAGGCTTTTGTGTGCACCGGAAGTTCAGTCCATTTAATGCACGAATTTCGCGCCATTTTCGTTTGGTCAACTTGGTTGCCCTTTTTAGTAGACAAAGTGCCACTAGGGCGGCATAGATACTTATAGTACAGTATCACCGCAAATGCTTTTTACATATAATACAAGCAAAAATAAAAAAAAAATATTGTTGGCGCTTGAAGGGTTTCCGCTTTGAGGCCAGCAGTATAAACAATTGAGCGCAACTCTTTAAACTCACAAAATTGAACTGTGTGCAAATGTGTGGCAAGTGCAAAGGCCAATGCAACATTTTTATGCAGTTCATAGCACATTTTTCATAAATTGAGTTTGAATTCTCAGCAATCTACGCATACTAAAGTGTCGAACATTCATTTTGTTTTGACATTATAAATATTATTTTATTATATTTATTTTTAACGCCCATTTAACTTTAACTGTGTTTAATTTAATTTCAAGTATTCTGCACTCTTTAAGAATGAAATCAATTAGATCTACGTTATTGCTATGACTGTTAGCATATAAATATATAGTATATATATATTTAAACTGTTATTACAGCTTAGATTAATTTAACGAAAAAATCTCCATTTAATTATTACGAAAAAATCGATCACTATATAGGCATAATCAAATTGAAAAAAACATTATAAAAATGTTTTTATAATTCAGCTTACCTATGTATGTGCGGATTTAGTTTAAAGAGACCATTATCTATAGAGTGGATAAAAAACGGTATCAAACAATTTAGTTTTTTTTTAATTTTATGTAAGTAATTGCTTGCAAATATGCAGAAAAGAATTAATAAATTTTTTTTTTTGTAAGTGTTTTTTTTAAATCTGTCCCTTTAGGGACAATCATTAAATTTTCTGGTATGATTTTCTGGGTCTAGTTCAGTGGGTGTTCAGTGGGTGGTATCTGGTTAGTCGCCTTATTGTTGCACTGTTGTCTTGGAGGTTGATAGCCAGCGGGTTGTCATGGTTAGCCAACTTCTCCATGTATTTGGCGCTAATTGTCTGGATTTCTTCCACCACCCAAGGGATCTTCAGCGTACTGTGCAGCTCTTTGTTGGTGGTGAGAAAGAGCTAATCTTATGTAAATTATTGTTCCAAAATAATTGTATATTCCAAAAAAATTATATATTCATGTAATAGACCAACACTTGATAGCTGCTGCAGGGTGACATCCCTACAACTATCGACTACTTGACCACCCCAAAGGAGATCAATAGTATTATCACTCTAAAATAAAAGTGTTTGTTTTAAAGTTGCCCAAAAAGTCGCTAAGTTGTTTTATTGAAAGTTGCTAAAAGTTGATAATTTTAACGTACACATTATTCCTTTATGATATTCATTTAAAAGTCGCATTACTTATAACATTATTTCTTGATTTAACTGAGTGAATCTTACATACATATACATAATATAAATTTATTTATTTGAGTTGCAACAAAGATTAACATTCTATTTTCTATATCGTTGCTTGCAACTATTTTTATCATATTTATTTGATTTATTGCAACTTTCGACTTAAATCTAAGCTAGGCATATCACTAATTGTAAGATTTATTTTTAAATTAGTGCAGTATTCTTGGAATTCGCTTCCTTTCGACATCTGGCGCAATTATAAACGAGATGCTTGCTACTTGTTTTAAGTAATCCACTTATACACTTTGGCTGGCAATTGTAGGGAAACCGCTCAAGACACAAATCCTTGGCAATCCGTGCAAGCAACGCAGCCACCTTCACAATTAAGCGTAATTTGAATAATCAAAAGCCAACAAAACGGAGAGTAGAGCGGGCAGCAAATTTCAAGCGGCACGTGCAATAAAAACTTTTGCCAACCATCGAACCTGACAATAAATTTTCGTTGGGAAGCACAAGCTTAACTAATGAAAATCCAGCCAGAGGCGAAAAAGGGTCTTTGCGGCTATTTGTAAGAAACTTAATTGAAATAATTTGTGTATACAGTAAAGGGGGGAGGAAGGGCGAAAAGTTTGCGCCTGCAAACTGCGCAATCAAATCAAAGTGCAAAAGTTGAAGACACAAGCGTTGCTACCTAAGCAATGCTGATTAAACGTTTAATAAAATTGTAGCTGAAATGTTTGAAAAGGAAACGTGTGTGTGTGTGTCTTGAAGTATTTCAAAGCAGCTCGAACTGAGCCGCTGGCTATTTGGCTATGGCAAAAGTTTGCAGACTGCGAGTTACGCTGAAGCGTTGAAGCGAGCGCGCTGCATGGACTAACGAAGCGCTTGCGGCTAGTGCTTATTAGAATTGATTATAAAATGTACGCAGGCACAAAAACTAATAAATAAGCAACACCTGTTGGCCATGTGGCTAGCGTGGGCTTTGGCTACGTGAGCTGCTGCTGCTGCGGATGTTTCTATTAGAAACCAGACCTGTTATTTATGCCTGCCACTGGCGGCGTTGTCTAATTTATGTTGTGGCGGCGACATTATAACAATTATGCGCAGTCGCTAAATTATGCTAATAACTGAACAACAAGGCACAGCACAGACTGCAAATTAAAGCTGAGCTTAAACAGGCAGCGAGAGCGACATACATATAAACATCGAGTTACATTTGGATTGCCCAAAGTTGTGCGCAAATGTAAACGATTAAAATATGCACAACACGAGTAAACATATTTTGAAGAAGTAAATATCCTGAAGCAAGGAGCAGAAAAAAGCAGCCAGCAGCCAGCGCCACAGAGCCAGCGCAAGCAGATCTGGTGGCATAGAAGAGCACAACAGACGCTCCAGCACGGCAGAGAGAGTGTAGGATAGGACAGCAGCCAGAGGCAGCGGCAGCAGTCTCCGGGCGCCCGACACCTCAGTACACCGAGACCCCTCCCCGCGATCCACAGCAGCCGAACCGTACGTAATCTGAACTGACCGCACGGCCCGCCCCTAGGTGGAGAAAACGGCAGCATGCAGCACTTGAGGGGTGGATAGCACAAGGCAGGGTGGATGCGTACGGAGTAAGTATATGCTGCCCCAAGTAGATGAGCAGCCAGAAGAGAGCTAGAGCAGAGATGGCCCTAGGTCCACCAATAATATATATGAAGCGCACAGGCAGTCACCGAAAATAAATGGAACCACATGGCTGGATGCCACTCAGGAGCCTCGCAGAGCGGAAATCCACCAGGCAGGCAAGTAGCCAGCAGCTCTTACAGCCGCAGCCGCCGGCACGCAAAAGCTTGTCGCCAGGAAGAGAACCTGTTCTAGCGGCAGACCCTAGCAGACGCATAACGGGCAGGATGCAGGTCAACAGGGCAGAGGCAAAGCGAGCAGTGGATCTGGAGCAATGCAGGTCGACCCGAGCCGCTTATGCAGTTGTCTCTTCAAATGGCGCAGGCCTAGCAGGCGCTCGGACACTAATTATGCGTTGTGCACCGCGACGGCCGGCTTCTTCCTTGACGGTCTTCTACATATTAGGCGGAGCTCCGAATCGTGGCGAGCTTGCCGAGGAGGATCAATGGACGTAGCCCCCCGCGTGTCTCTATCTCTGGAGCAGAATATCAGGCAGCAGGCGCATACGTGAAGACAACTCAGAGCAGGGCGAGCGGCAAGGCGCAGAGATAGAGCAGCAAGCAGCTGCACTCATGTTAGTTTAAGCACTAATGGAAGATGATGACTGGTGCTAGGCAGTTGCCTTGCAGTCTAGCGAAAAGGCCGACGTTGGTATATGGTTAGGCTAACTTACTTCAGTCATGGTCTAGGGACAGGTATTTTGAGGCACGGCAGACAGCAAGAAGAGGCAGAGAAGCCACTAGGCCGTAGCGGTAGCTCTAGAAGCATGACGAACAAATTAACCCACGCACTCCACTGACGAGGTCATCGTGAATAGTACTTTAAATTGAATAATGATATTTTTGTCTGCAGAGAAATGTTAACATTGCATTAAAATTTGCTAAATTTGTTTGCTTTGCTTGCAATGTGGTGGTAGTTGTGGGTGGCTGATGTAGTGCCCCTGTGGTGCTCGTAGCCTGAGGAGTAGGTGGTGATTGTCTCAGCGGTGCAGTAGAAGATAGTCAGACAGAGACATGATGATTCGCCGAATTTAGGCGAATTGCTGGCAGCCAGCAAGCAGGACAGAGCAGAATGCAGAAAAGCGCGGATAGAGACAAGCCGTAGTTTTTAAAACGTTTCAGGAAATAATTTGGAAACGGGTGTCTTTGTTGATGCCAACATGCAGCAGAAGAGGCGCGAGCAAACTGAGCTGGAACAAAAAATCTGAAAGAAGTTTTGGGTTACTCTGTAGCGTAGTGTTGTTCGAGGGTATATACCAGAATTTAAATGGTTATGCATACTATAATTCTGTTTTAATACAACCAAGAAGAAATGAAATATAGGCCCTACTGTAAGCTTAAAATCAGAGACTGTGTATACTTTCCAGCTAGAAGCAGGACCTCCATTGAAAGAATGGAGTAATTCTAGCAGTGGCAGACTCTACGCTCAGTTTCAGCACATCTCAACATACACAGTACAAGATACCTCTATGACTAGCACTGTAGCTTGTGCTAGCTGACCTACCGAGAAACGAGCAGACTGCCATATCGAGCTCTCTGAGCAGCAGCAGCATCCAAGACGTAGACGCAGAGACTTCTTCACTGCACGTGGGCACAAAAGGCGCAAGGTAAATAAATATCCTGAGACGTTGAGACGCTAGACGAGCCAAGCAGCAGCCAACGACGCAACTTGAAAGGCCAGCCCCATCCCCACCCCCCCACACTCTATTTCAAGCTAAGATACTTACAAGGATTAAAGAGTCACTCAAGTTAAATGCATTGAAAATGAAGTAAAAGAAGCGTAAAAATGTTGCGCGCACACTGCCGAAAAGTTCCTCAACTGCGAGTCCTGAATCTCAAGTGTACCCTTGTGTGTGTAGGTGTGTCTATTTGTCTGTCTGTGTGTGTGCCTGTTACTTTTAATTTTACTCGCAGTTTATTTAATTTTGTGCTTTTCATACCCAAGTGCTATACGTTGTGCTCGACTTCGATATAAAGTGGCTGTTGTTGATTTAGCGGTATTTAAATTGAAGCAACTTAGTTGGATTAGGCGTAAGACGTCTTGAGGTTTCTCCGAGCTTGTGGGCAAAAGAAAAATGTAAGCTGAGCACTCACTCAGTGATTTTTGTTTCGCTTCTAGTTGAATTTATTTTACCTGCGTGTGAATTTAAGAGTTTGGTTTATCAATTTTGTAATTGCAGCATAACAGTTATAATCATTATTACTAATTATCTGTTCATAAGTTTATAAGCTAAGATATAAATACTTATTGTTAATCTCCCATAATGTGATGATGTTGCAACAAAGCAGAACTAACAATATAAAATATAAGGGATTATTCAAAAGGATTGTAATACAATTTGGGATTGTTCTCAATTGATAATCAAAACGATAAAAAGTAAATGAAAATAATGCAGAATTATTCAAGATTATTAATAAAAGTGTGCTTAAAAATTGAAATATTTTTTGATTGGGATAATTTATTAGTAATGGTAATTTAAATTTATTAACTATTGCTTGCTATGAATGTGATAGATAGCTGATATAAAGAAATTCTTATATATGATTACCAGATGTGTATGTTAGTACAAGTAAACGTCACGTAAACACCTGCTTAAGGCATGTCTAAAGCTATAAGTAGTTTATTTTAATTTAGAGTAACGTTCGTTGGCAGTGATGGCCGTTCTGGTGAGACTTGCATGTTTGGTTCACCTCGTTTACGTTGTGAACTGCTACTTCATCGACCTCCTTGGCTGTCATTTGATAGTTTATGAGATTAAATTCTCAGTTCTCACCACACGCAACTACTATTTGACACCTTTATATATGTAAGCTTGAGCCATTCATGCAGACTAGTAAATAATAGATGTTTGCGAGTTAGCGACTGTTCGCTTAGCATTGTATATAAATTGTTGCTTAATCTCTCTGACAATTTAGATTTTACGCAAGCACGTTTTATGCATATATGTTATATTTACATATCTCTGAAACGAGGTTTTATTTATGATATATTCATCTCTTAATATTAATATGTGGCCTTCTGCAGGCTTTATGTGTGTTGTTTCAGTTTACTATAGATTATACAATTTTTAATATTGCATGTATATTGTATTAAGTACAGATGTATATTATTTATTGCGGCTACTAGAATGGTAAAAAACCAGGCTTTTACAAAAGAAATAAACTACAGAGAGAACAGAATCTGTCTCCCCGTTTAACGAGAGTCTTAGTGAGCTGAAGTAAATTAAGTAATTTCAATGTTAGTTGCCACTGATGTCCTTGTGTTAATTTAAATACAATAAAAATTAATATATAATATTAATACCTAGGCTACAGGCCTCAATTAGTTCATTATCTGATTAGATTTTAAGCTCTGATAGTAAGATCCTCAGTGGATAGCAAGGAAGATTATTCGGCACTACAAATAAATAGAGAGAGCGAGCGAAGGCTTTTTCTTAGTGCAGTGCAAAAAGCTATACGCCACAAATGATGGAGATGGCGCCGAAGACCAAGTGTCGCTAATATATAATATGAAGCGCTGACTCTATATAACTCTCCTCAAGCGCTCATAAAGTTCCTCTGATGCTTTAATACTCACTTCACGAACATGCAGAATAGTGAGTAGTCTGGAAGGGAGTCAGCTAGTTATGCGAGTGGCCCTTGCTACCATGAGACCAATACACTTTTGAGCTTATTCAATTTACTATTTATAAATCTTTGAGTGCCGCCTTAATATTAATATATTCTAATTTTAAAATTTATTAATTATGATCCAAAATCGAACAATGTTTCCTCGTGAGTGTGGTTTAGTTAGTGGTGTGACGGAATTTAGGTCTACTCCTTAAGTTCGGTCCATCTAACTCTACTTTTGTCTTTATGTGATGTGTTTTATTCACCGTTATGCTCTCTTACACCAATGTGGTCCCAACGCAATCAGCTGCACTGCCGTGTAGCTCTCGCTATATCGCAGTCGATCTGTGAGCCGCCTCACACGATATATTGTCAAAATGTGCTCGACCTATAGGTTAGCGGTGACAGGTCTTTAGCCATAGAGTTAGGTTCACCTAACAAATCAGAGCTGAAACTTATCACATGATCGCCGACTGTGAAATTTTTTCTTTATCTGCTGCTCTAAGCACGCAAATGCGCAAAAATGTTCAATTATTTTAAACGTAGTGATTAGTCAATGAAAATATTTCACCTGTGCACTATATAATCATAACAATTATTAGCTAAAGATAATTTGCTTGATTATTAATGATAACTATGATTTGTACTTAACTTAAACTTAAGTGTTTGTTATTAATTATTTCTTCATATTAGCACATAAATGTTTAGAAGGAGATAGACAATTTCAAATTATTTATACTACATTTCACATATTTTAACTAAAGCTTCCAAGACAATCTGCATATATACAAAAAATACTATTTTTAATTTAGTATTTAAAGTAATTTCACAGCTAATTTGATTTAATTAAGTATACAACAAAATACTTTTGCAATTTGCACTTAACTGTTTAATAGACTTTATATTTTATAAATAAATAAATATAAATGAAATTTATATACATACTCAAATATAAAATATAAAAGCTGCTACTCCAAATATGTATACTTAACCCTAAGCATTATGCATTAATATCGTACAGATTAAAGCTTGTGCATATATTTTTGAAAATTTACAATTAGAGCGAATCAGTGTTTAGATAACGATAAGATTAGCTTAGTATTAGCTGTGATAATAATGCTAAGCTAACTTTGCTTAACCTAAATTCGATTACTTGTTTTATTTTAATTATTACAAGTTTACTTTCGTACTCAACCTGCCTTAATAAGCAATTAATTAAATGAAATTAAAAGCACTTGTTGATTAGCAGTGATAAAGCACGTTTGTGCTTTAACCGTTATTGAAATCAGCGATTGGAAAATTTTTATAGCATTTATACAATTGCGCTTAAGTAGTGCGCAATTAAATGCTCAATCCCCCCGCCCCGCTCAGCCAACCCACTCAGCGAATTCATTTGTACCAATGCCAATGCCATTGTCAATGCCTGTTCAGCTTGCTATTATTATTGTTGTTGTTGTTGTTGTTGTTGTTGTTGTTGCTGCTGCTGCTGCTGATAAAAGATTGTACAGACAGCAACATTTTCACAGTATGTAATGCAAATTGCGGCCGTTGCGGTAATTGCCGCTCATTATGGTCAGGCAAATGTGGCCAAAAAAGGGCTACGGGCCAACACCAACACCAATGCCACTGAAAATTGCCGAGTGCACTGCTGATAAGACAAATGCAGTAGTAGTGCCGCCCACCTGACACGCCCCTCTGCACTTTACACACACACACACACAGAGAGAGAGAGCGAACCTTTTAATGCAATTTTTATGCGGCGCGCTCTAGCGCTCCAATTGCAATTTGGCGCCCAAAGAGTTCGAAGCTTTCGTACCCAGGCCATGCACATAAGTCACTTTAATGGGCTTTCAATGAGGTGTACCCAAAGGGGGCAGCGAGCATATTACACACAACATTACGCAAATGCATTAATGGCATTTTAATGTTGAGGTACTTACAAGATGCTGGCCGTTAAAGCCCGTTTGAGCTCAGGTAAGGGTGTAGTATTCACTTTGCTGGCATTTCAGCAATGCAAATTAAAAGTCAAAATACTATAAAAAACTTTAAATTACGAAAGTGTAGAGTTGACAAAACTTTAAACCGCAAAAGCGCCGTCGATAGCAAAAAGGTAGCGACAACTCCCCAAATGGGGGTAAGTAGAGGGTTAAATGTCAGCACTGACACCAGCAGGCTGTTGTCTCTCCACACACACACACACACACACACACACACATAAGTGAAATTCAAAGTGAAAATGATAAATTATTTTCGGCAACGCCACAAGAATTTTGCTTGCCAAGCTCAAAGTTAAGAAAAGCAGCTACTATATAAAGTCTGTGTGTGTGTGTGTGTGTATTGCTAGTGAAAGTAGTAGAAATTTTAAATCGTTTTTCGTGAGATTTATTGTGGCTGCTGGTTAACCGAGCAGCTCTTGGAACATTTACCGCTGCCAAAATTTATGCCGTGCCAATGGCATTTGAACAATTTACACCTACAATAGCTTATATTTATTTATATTTGGGGCACATGCATAATTTTAAAGTGAACCAAGGGCACGCATCAAACTTAATTTGCTGGAAAATTTTAAGCAATTAAATGAAAGTCCGGGGGACAACATCAGCATATGGCCGGACATAGAAATTAATTTCAACTGCTGTCTGCCAGACGTAGCACACACACACACACACCCCCTCTAGCGTTGAACTTTGACACCTCATGCAACAATTTTGCGGTTGACAATGAGCTGCAGCTAACCCTTGACTTTAACCCAGCTCAGAGTTCCACATACGTTTACACCTAAGCTCGGAGTAGAGTTTTCACTTTTTGCTTTTTTCCACATTTAATGAGCCCAGACCGATGTCGACATCAACATTATTATTTCAAATAAAAGCGCATTATGCTGGATTATCAACATATAAAAAAGCTTTGCATACACATTCACCAAAAAAAAAGGTGGAAAATGCGAAAACTTAATTTTCAGCTGGTATGCCATCTATGCCGCATTTCGGACACAGTCCGAGTCCCAGTCCCAGTCTCGGATCAAGTTCCACACACACACACACACACACACACGCTCAAGGGTTAGTTAATGAATGTTTGCATGCTCCCTCTCTCATGCTCATTCGTATTCTGTTTTCTAGCTGGACATCTGGCTGACCGCCTTGCAATTAAATGTGAAATGTTGAAAATAATTTGCATTACGTATGCGCCCCGTCTAACGGCTTATCTCATGCAATTAAGGTAGTTTGGCCCCAAAAAGTGTTTACTGACGTATTTTTGGGGAAATTTAATTAGTGCAAGGATTTAATTATGTCATTCCCAACCCGCAGTCCAAGTGTCAACCCCAAAAGCTTCAACCCCCCAAAAGCGGCACTGCCTGCCAATTGCTCAATGAGCTGCGCATTTTTATGTTGCATGCGTCAATTTGTTACGTCTGCAGTCAATTTACCTGCATTGTGTTCAGTTTTTTACACTTGAGATTTTTTTTTTCGCGCTTTATGCGTTGGCCTCTGTTATTTTAAATGCAAAAGCGGCCGCTGACAATAAGCGGAAATGAATTATGTTTGGAGCGCTTGGTGCCAGCACCAAATACTGAGGTGGCAACCCACGTTGCATGCCCCACACACGTTGCATTGTGCGAGTGCATTTCGCGAACGCGTCGAGTTTATTGTTGTTGGCTACGCAGCAGACAAATAAATCAATGACAGCGCGACTTTATTGTTTTGGTCACAAAAATATTGCTTTTATATTATTAAATAGCACAGCCCTGTTCCTGTTCCTTGCTGACGCTGCCGCTGCCGCTGCCGCTGCCGCTGCTGCTGGCCAAGGCCTAGTTGGGGCCCATTGATCGTGCGCCGCTGATAAATAATAAAATACCTATAGGGAATGCCACGCAGCGACGCTTTATATAGACAGTGGGCTTATATTAAATGCGTTGCGGTCTCTATTGACAAATTTTTTGGTGAATGATGCATTGCATTTTGCGCGTTGCGGTGAAAATGCAATAAAAACGCCGTTAATTATGGTTTGAGCAGCAGATTTTTGCGAAAAAAAATACAACAAAAACATTAGCTGAAACGCTTTGTTATGCATTAGGGTGGGTCGCTTTAAAAGCTGAAGAAAATATGCTAAAGAAACAAGAAAATAATCAACATTTAATTGCGCGATTTTCTTAAGTTACGGTAAGTGGATCCCATAGCTAAAAAATATGATTATTTAGCCAATTCGTTTATCTTCTTACCTCAGCTTCCCACACTAGTAAAACTACTAATCAAATTCATACACAATAATATCAAATAAAGTAGCATATAAGATAACTGTAGAGTTAGCATTCACCATATTTTGTATAATAATTAAGCTTGTATATAAATAAATATTATATTAAAATAAAATTTTATTCGTAATATTCAGAAAATATTTGCTAAAAAAAATAGTAATCAAAATTTAATTGTGGGGTTGTCTAAAGATTATGCATTTGGGTAAGTGGATTAAATAGGTGGAAAATGTTATTTAGCAAATCTGTAATACACGGAAAACTCAAATAAAATTATAATATAAATATATTAAGGTTTTATTGATATACCATGCATGAGGGTATATTGATGAAATGGGTAAGAAATTTCCAAAATGTATTTTAACATATATGTACGTAATATATAAAAAATTCAGAGAATAATAATAATCAACATTTAATTGTGAATTTTTGGAAATGCTATGCATTAGAGTAAGTGGATTTAATAGGGGGAAAAAATTCGAAAAATATTATACACTAAATTCGTAATCTACGAAAAACTTCGACAATATTATCTACTCTAAATTATAATCAAAATTTGTTTGAGGGGTGTGGGTAAAGGTTTAAATTCTCTTTTCGATTTAAATTATTAGATTTTAAAATACTAATTTATTTTGAGCTCAGCTCAGCTGTAAAAATTCTAGGCATTTTAAAATAAATAATTATTGTTAAAGATTTTTATTTTATTCATTACAAAATTTATATACAATACATTTTTGAATTTGAAATTTTAAAGCATTTTTTCAATTTGTGCGTAAACTAGAACAAACTGCGATTGCTACAGTTTTCACACCTATAAATTCGACTCATCCTATTATTATTACTATATTATTCCAGCCTTTAAGCTGTTTGCTTTTTATTAAATTTGCTGCTGGGGCTGCTCAACACTTTCACTTTGCTGCGGAAGTGGCAACAACTGCACACAATTTTGAAAATACAAACTCACTTTTAGTTTTGTCTAAACAAACTTAATAACTCTAAACTCTGAGAGCTGAAACTCAATTTTTGCTACTACAATGCGCTCATAATTACTCAGGGCAGACGCACATCAAATCAAATCACAAACTTTAAATCTTAAAAGCGAGAGAGAGAGAGAGAGAGAGAGAGTTGTAGTTGGGCAGCAGCAGCTGCAGCAGCAGCAGCTAAACATTGAACTTTATGCCACATGCCACATCCATCCAAGTGCTGGCCACGGACTCATTCAATCGTCAGTTCCAGCAATTACACGCATTTTGCGCAATTTAAACCAAATGCTAACGACAGCTAACAACCAAGCAGGCAACCGGCAACCGGCAACCGACAAGCAGTAGCAGCAACAACAGTAGCAACAACCTTTGGCTGCACCTTCGGCCAGCTGAGAAAGTCGAAAGGACGACGCAGTCGGGCGTTTGATGAACAAAAAGTAGCATACTGTAAATCAAAAAGTAACTTGCCGTACGGATGTCATTCGTTGCAGATCGTTCGAGCGCAAAATTTAACAATGACACAAACACAAACTTTGGCCCAAACACAGAGAAAGCAGCAGCAGCAACAACAACAATTGCCAAAAGCTGCGTAGGACATGATGACGCACGCAGCATTCATACAAGATAATACCTTACACACCTAAAACACACACACACACACACACACGCACAAAGAGAGAGAGAGAGAGAGAGAGAGAGTTGTGGAGCGGACAAGCGTGCGGGCTTGACTTTGGCATAGGGGCAAAAGTTGCTCATGCAGAAGCTGTCATGTCCAGCACTCAAATTTCTAATGCTGGCCTAAAGGGGTGTGCGTGTGTGTGTGCTGGTAACACTTAAAAGTCACACGGGCGTGGCAAGTTAAATGAAATGCACATTGATGTGGCTATTGTGCTATGTCCTTGCTCCTTTGCCTGCTGCTCCAACGGATGCTCCTTTCTAACACAGCGCTGCACATGACAGTTCCAGCCAGTTCCAGTGTCACATGTGTGCCTGAGAACCTGGTGGGCGTGGCAGGTACCTAGCAAGTGTGATAAATGCGTAGCAAACACAAAAACGTAAACGCGCAACCTGTGGCCAAAGCTGTTGTCACCCACCCACCCACTCACCCACCCCCAAAACCACAAACAAATGCAACAGCACAAAAATGTTCAATCAATAACCGTAACGATAACATTGTCAGCCAGAAAAGGATACAATAAGCAACTTTGTTGTGCCATACGAATGGGGCATGCACTGCAAAAAATCGCAGTGCAAAAGTAAATAAATATAAAAAAGTTTATTAATTAAAGAATGTGTGCGTTGTGCAGAATTAAATTTAATGAGATCATAATTTAATAAATAAAAATTAAATTCCGAGTTTTTGCAACTACTGCTTGGAATTTAAAAAGAATTTCGTTTATAACTTTGTTTATATGGAAATTTGTCCAGCTATATTTAAGATTTACTTTTGGTAATATTCAGAAGTGATTAGATATATGTATATAGGTCATACTACCCTGATCGATATAAAGAAAAATAATATTAAAAATACATATTTAATTTCAAGCAGATATAGTATCCAAATATTCTAAATTTAAAGCTTATTAGGCTCTTATAATAATTTTCTCTTATGTATTTATTCTAAATCGAATGCCATTAAAATACTGTACTTAACACCTTTGAACAATAAAATCAAAAATTATCAGCAATAACAATAACTTTAAAGTTTAACAATGGTTAACCTTTTATTAAAATATGAGCAACTGTTAATATTATTCTTTTGAAAGTTTGCAATAAATTACTTTTGAGTGATACATTGCTTAATTAAATATTTAAATAATTTTTAATAATTAAATTATGTTTATGAATTGTTTGCTTTAAAAATCTGCCACATTTACTTGTATTTTTATATAATTAAATAATATTTATTAAATGCTTATGCTACTATTTCCAATATAAATATATTTTCATTTCAATTTCTACTATATCCTATTGCAAATATATAAAAATCTAATGTACAGCACACGCTTGTACTTTGCTCCTTTGGCAAAGAACTGTTTATCCTTTTTTTTTTACACTTGGCGCTCAATTTCAATAAATTTTGCTTGCCTGTTGACAAGCCACAAAGTATGCTTTAAAATAGGCTAAGCGCACACTGTGTGCGTGTGTGTGTGTGTGTGTGTATTGCAGACAAGGACAACAAGGACGTGCGACATTGGTTTTTTTTTATTTTTCGATGGCAAACGCGATTTTTATCGCAATTCAATAGAGTTTCCGTTACATTACGCCGTGGTTTTGTCTTGGTGCGGAACTAACAGCGACATATTTGTATCCGTTCGACGTGTCAACGTGTATTGCTTCCGTTTGTTGTTTGTTATTGCTAAGCGGCGCAGTTGCTGCCACAGCTGCCACACAGACTGTGTGCAGCAGCACCTTAGCCCCAAAAAATGTTATTGAATTTTTATGTTGTCTGCGGATTTCGCTTCAGCTGATTTATGTGACATAAGTAGAAATTTAAAGCTGGGTATAGCTAATTATCAACCACAAATAAAAGCTGAGCAAGCCAAAGGGTTGGTCTTGGTCTTATCTTCAGCTTGGCATTAAGAACTTTTGGCTTTATTTTTCTTTGAGCTCAGCAATTGAATTAACGTGCTCGCTTTACGCAAATGGAAGAAGCTGCCGAAGTTACCTCAAGCTCATTAAAATTCTGTTTTGAGTTTTGAGTTTTGTTTGCGGCTTGTTTACCTTGAAATTAAAAATGCAAAAATACTCAAGATAGACTTCTTGAAGTCGCTTGCTTCGCTGACTGCAAACAGCTGCTACAATATTTGATTTTTATACATATTTTTTTCATGTTGAAAGTGCAACGCATTGTGGCAACTGAATTATTTATGGCACTTGGCGGCAGCAGCAACAGCAACAGATTACAAGATTAAATTATTGTAACAAGCGCATTACGTAACTACTTTGCATAATTTACCGCAAGCAGCAGCGCCAGGCGAAAGGCCAAGGCGCCAAAATAAAAACATTCATCTTGAGCTTAGGTACTGCCAAAAGAAAAGTCCTTTGGGTGCATATATATATATACAAGTTTAAAATAGGTAAATCTTGCGGCGCGGCGTAGGTGACAGTCAAGAGATACGTCCCAACGGGCGTATGCGCAACATTCTCTGTTTGCCTACAGCAATTTGTCACTGTTTGTTTGTTGTCGCTGCTGCAATTCACTGCTACCTTCAGCGCTGTCGTCGCACTGCCTAATTTGCATTTTAATTTAATTTTTTTTTTCCGCGAAATGTCAACAAAACGGCGCAGACACTGCCGAGTCACTTGCAGACTTCTCTTTGCCAAGTTCCAGGGGCAAAGCAAAAGGGCTGAGCGCTGTGTCTTGTGTTTGTTTGTCTACAGTTTTTCTTTGGCGCACTTTTAATTGAGTCTTGCATATGCATGAGCAGCCGAAGAGCAGCAGCCGCAACTCAATTAAAGCGATTGCCACCAACTGAACTTGAATCAAATTCACTTGAACTTCTGCACTCTCTTGACTGCTGACAAAATCAATAACAATGCGCAGCTTTACTGCTCATCGATTGCGCGCCATCGCTCGGGCTATAAAAACAAATGTTGCTGCATGAATTTATGTCTGTCATAGCCCAAAAAGGAAATAAAAGCGACAACGTCGAGCTTTGAGTAAATATTGCCGGCAACTTGTTGTGCTGCTTCAGCCCTGCAGCTGTAATAATGTCAGAAATTTAAAAAAAAAAGGCGACAAAGCTGTCAGGCTAAGCAATCGTGCAACCGTTATTACCTGTTGGCCAACAGAGCGCGCCTGCCGGCCATTTAACCGTCTACGTGACACAGCCGCTTGTGGTTGCTTCCGTGCCCTGCCAGTCACGGCTCATAATTCGCAAAATTTATGAACTGTAACCGAGCCCGTCTAGCCGGACAGTGTCAAAGTGCAATACAACAAAAGCGCAACATTCAAATACAAAACATAAAATTGTATGTACCTGAGCTTATGGAATTTGCAAAGCGGGATTAAGCTAAGTGAATAAAATAGACAGTGCTGCTAATTTTAATATCGTGGCAAGCAATCGAACAAGTTGAAGTATCAATTATATTGATAGTAGCTTTAGGTAGAAGTAAATTTAAAAGTAGAATCAATAAGTTGAAGCTAGGAACTTGAAGCGGAGCAGACATGATAAGAAGACTAAAGCGACATCTGTCAAATATCACACTTTTAGTAATAATATCGATATAATATCGATATCGATATTAGCGCTTATATAATAGATTCCTATTTACTTAATACCTGTTTGGTATTTTTGGTATAGATGGTCACTTTAGCTTGACTATTTCCTTTTTCTTGCTGCGAACCCAAAACCCCTGAATTAAAATGATAATAAGCAGTGCAACGAAAACAAGAAATACAATAAAATATACAAAGAAACATCAACCTGACCGAGCTAAAAATGGATTGAACTGTATGCTGATGTCTAGAAATTTAGAATTGGGCTGAATTAACTGGATTTGATTCCTGCAAACCTTGTGAACTTTTTAACATTAACTGGATTTGATTGCGCATTTTCCAACAACATTATTGAAAATTAGACAATTGTTTTTATTAGCCAATTATACAGCATTACTTAGACTAAAACCACATTGCATTGGAAATTAGCTTAAGCTTGTAAGTTTTATTTAAGTTGCTTAGCAGAATAAATATTAAAAGTCGAGAAGCGATGTCTGAATATTTTGTAAACTATTTGTTGCTTATTTTAATAATTTTTTCAAACTCTTTAAAGGCACTTGTTGTTACTTTAGTCATTTAATGAACTAAACATCTCCATCCAGAAGAATGGTAGACTAAAAAGGTTCAGTATTGATACTATAATTATTAATTGACACTTGGTGTGAAGCAAAAAAAAACACGTCCAGCCTCGTTGATCGTCCACACAAAACTAAAGGCGATCCCTGCATTTTGCTTTTGTCTTCAAATCGCTCGCTCAAATACGCTCACAACAATGTCCAGGCGCTTTGTTTAAGATGCAGAGAGCCTTGCTTGAGTGCATGAGCTTAGTTTTAATTGCCGCCCACTAAAAGCGCAAGAGAGCGAATTTGCGAGCCTCAGCAACTGAGCAAAGATTGAGCGACATAGCTTAGGCACTTTGACTCCCACACAAACTTCGCTCAGCGTTGAGGTGACTACTGCAACTCTCACTCTACGAAAAATTACTGCTGATAAGACTTTCTTGTGCATTTTTCATTACTTTAAATTATAGCCTTGATTTGTAGCAGTTTGCAATAAAATAAAAAAAATGTTGACAAACCAATTCAAAATAAAAAAAAAAAAAACAGAAGCCATAATTTAATTATTTGTTTTCATTAAGCAAATTACTTAATAGGCTATGCGCCTAATTTAATGTCGTTGACGCCAGAGCCGCAAAAATATTATAAATATAATTGTTTACTGCATACGATTAGAATTTATCAAGCGCTAACGTTTAGCTTTTACTATTATAATTTTATTAAAATAGTGAACTATTATTGGTAAAAGTATTACAGTCACAGCATATTAATTGTTTAAAGAGGAGGAAGTATATTTATCTACTTCATTAAGAAATGCAATGCATACCACAAATAAAGCAGAATATATTTATAATGGTTATATAGATATAAATATTTTAAAAATAGTTTAGAGAATAAGAGACCAAATCTTGAGTGAATTGATTTCAAATCAAATAAAATAAAGATGCTGATTAACTTCTTATAAATTTTTAAAAAATTATTATTATTGTTCTAAACGCCATTTTTAATTGGTTAAATTAAATAAGTTGCTAAGCTAAAGCATCAAGATCAGCTAAGTGCATTTAAAGTTCGAAGCTACAATTTGGCTTAATAAATTCACATTATTGTATCTGTTATATTTCATTTTTCTAATCATTCGCTTTATTATTATATAACTTATAAAAATTATTTTGCAGAAGCACTTATCGCTAACGCTTAATGCAAGTTGAAATATCGCATATCTAACTAAATTTCAAGAGAATAGAAGAATTGAATAGAATAGAATTTGTTCTCTAAATGATAATTTGATGAAAATGTTTGTATTTAAATTTTATTTTGTATGTGCTTGAGTAATTTAATTGAACAACAAAGCTCTTTAAAGCACTAATATTAATTTGAGTACAAACTTGTAGCATAGTGTAGCTTCTGTTTAATTAAAAAATACATTTCTGCTATACCACAATGTATAAAGACAAAGACTTGAAAATTAGCAGACTTCATTATTAAAGACAACTAAGCATAAGGTAAAGTAGCTCGTTGGCTTCAGTCGCACTGACACGTACGCTGATTGAGCTTCCCCCTACTTCCCCCCCCATAACACAAACCACACTTTACTCTTCTTCATTGCTTATCTGTGGCGCACTCACCTAATTTGAAGACAACACTTAATGTAGACAATGAGATAAATACCTTTTGTACCACAGTCACCCCACCAGCCCACCAGCCCATACCACCCACCTGACTACGTTACCGTTAACGTGCGCTAGTCGTTAAGCGTTAACATGGCCATGTAACTGTTATCGTGGCACTTGGCACGCTCCCGAATTGGCACTTGAAGCAAATTGCCAAGGCGCAAAACTTTAGCTGAACAATACCTGAGACTTGGGCGCCCAAATCTGCTCCAAGCGACTGCGTCTCAAGTTGTTAATGTATTAATTTGAATTCGTTATGTCGCCTGTCGTCTCGACTTGCCGGCAAATATGTTTGACATGCCAAATTTAGTGGAAAATTGTCGCATGTCATTGGACAAATATGCAAGTGAAAAGCTACGTGACTTCATTGCCCAAAAAAAAAAAGAGAAAAAAAAAGAAAAGTGTACAATGCGACAAATTGGCCGTCAGTGTGTTTGTTTGCGTTGCCATTTACTTGAAGACTGCAAAATTTAAAAACCAAATCACACCTACACAAGTAAGAAAGGAAACAACCCGCAACATGGGGCAAGCAGCAAACGGAAGTGCACACGAGTTGGCGTTTTGGTCTCAAAGGACACACACACACGCAGGCTTGCCGGTAATGGAGTGGACTTTATTTGTGTGTGTGTGGCATGTGGCGAGTGTGGCACGCTTGAGTGGACAGCACCTTGCGACATTTGTCAGACTCGAGTCGTCGTCGCATGTGCTCAGCATACCAAAGCAAGCTTTGCCAAATAAACGTCACTTGGCTATAAAGTCGTTTATAGCAAGGTAAACTCAAAAAAAAAATAAAACTACTGCCTTATTATTTGTAAAATTCTTAAAGCTCAACGTACACACACATTCCGGGTCCAAGTTTATTGTTTTACTTAACTAACTATGTTGGATTATATATTAAAAGTAGCCGCCGAGGCGAATATGCAATTGACACAACAAATGCTCAACCTGAGCGACTACGAATCGGTGTTTAGCATTCAAGGCAAACCCATACTGCCGCCATTGGTAAGTTAGAGATTGATCAATAGACGGTACAGACAGTTTAAGTTTCCTTCAATAATGATTAGCTATAGTTGCGAGGCAAGCAGCTCATGACCAAACTTCGACTTATCAATTAAAGATTCATTTTATTGAAATCAATGCATTGTTTGAGAAGTTATAAGCTTGTAATTTTTTCATATATCAGCGGTATGCTCCATGGGGCACTTGAAGTGTCAATTGGTCAATTGGTCCATGTATAATATAGAAAGCTGAATTGATTCTTTATAAAACGTTGTTCAAATATAAAAATAGTTAAACTCTTAAATTTTTATAAAAAGACACTGAGTAAGGTACCAATTAAATATACATATAATAATTTATAATATAGGTATATAAGCATCAGCATTCATCTATACAAACCTAATTGAACAGACCTAAAACTACTTACGCTATCACATTTATAATTCCTCCTTCACTGACGGCTTTCGTTGCTCTGCCGCTACCTAAATGTACATAGAATTAAATTCTAGGCTACAATTAAAATAAATAAATAAATATAATTCTTCTTAATAATGAATTAAGCAAGAAACTAAATTTCAGCAGTTAAAGTCCTTAAGACCAATTGGTCACTCCATTAGGCCTAAGGCTTTTAAGCTTCTTTAGCTCTCAGATCAAGACCTTTTTGGATTTTTAAATAAAAATAACTCTAAGTGTGTATGAGGAAATTTAACTATAGCTAAACTTATATTTCTTAATTAAAGTTTTCTGCATCTTTAAAAACTAATTTGATATGTTTCGAAATTGGAGCTCTCCATTGTATATTTATATATATATATATATTTGCCTTTTATATTAGCGGAAATGCCGGTTAATCAACTTAGAATAGATTAAACATCCTAGTAATAAATATATATTAACAAAATCGATTTTAAATATTTTTTTTTAAAATTGCAGTGCTTAAAGCTAAGCGCTAATCCAAATGTTAAGTATCGATAGCATTAGGTTAAAAGTAGAGACATTAGTTGAAGCGCATAAGTTGAAGAGTTGAGTTCACTACACTGATTTCATTCAAAATCAATAAATAACAATTTGTAATTTTATTATAGTTGTCACCAGAGCGTCGCCTGGAGATGCAACAATATCGCTTGGCGGCCATGGCCGTAGAGCAGCAGCTGCCACGCAGACCGAAGCAGCAATCGAAGACAAACAAGCATATGCAGCAGCAGTTGCCACAAGTGGCACAGACTGGAGACAGAGTAGATGCCAGCACTAGCACTGAATTCGAGCTGGAGACGCCAGCAACGTCGCTGACTGTGCTGGGACGCTTTAAGCAGCAGCTGCAGCTATCAGAGACGCTGATCTACGACAACAAATGCAATGCAATAATCAAGCGAGTGAGATCGCCGCCTAGACAGTTGCAACAATTGCAATACGAGCAGCAGCCCAAGCTGCAATTGGCCTTGGTAAAGCCAGCACCAGAGGCGGGCACACTGGAGAGCAGCTCACTGGAGCTGCTGCTGGAGAAGGCAAAGCCACTGCCGCTGCTGCAGCCAGAGCCGGAACCGGAGCCAGTGCCATGCAAGGCCAAGCAGCGTTTAAAGCTTGAGCGAGTGCAGCAGCGCCGACAGCTCAAGGAAGACAACAGCATCTTGCCACTGATCGACAGCTCGCGTTTGTTGCAACAAAATATAATTAAGATGGAGCGACATCGCGAGCGACTGCAACGTTCGTTGACACAGCCCGCAATGCATGCGAATATTTATCATAAGCCGTATCAGGTGGAGCGACGCGAGCGTTTGCATTCCTCGCTGTGGAAACGTTTTCATACCTATCCCATTTACAATTGTCACAGCATGGAGCGCGCTGCGCCCAGCTCACCCAATGGCGGCAGCAGTCTTGCCTTGTTTTTGCCCTGCGCTGCCGCCGCACGCAGATCAGCGCCGCCCATGGAGCAGCAGCTGCAGCCACACGCAAGCTCAACGCCCAGCAAGCAGCAGCGAGCTGCGCCGGCTGCGAGCTCGCCACAGAAGTTGATCTACTATAGACCAGCAGCTGTGAAGCGAGCCACTGCCACGCCCAGCTATGCAGCTCACGCCTCCAGTCATGCCAACGACAGCGCCAGCAAAATGAGCAGCACTCAGCGTCGGCTCAGCTACGATCCGCGTGCCACGCTCAAGCGCAGCTCATTGCCTCGAAAATCTGCTGGCAGCAGCAGCAACTTAAAGTCCACGCCCACGCCTACGCCAGCGGCAACTGAGCCGCCCAGCAGCACTGCCGACAGCTCTAGCATCATAGAAGCTGCCACGCCCACTACAATTGAGTTGCAGTCCGAGTCCAGCAGCAGTTCCGAGCTTAAGCGCCGCAAGCTCCTCGAAGAAATGGAGCAACAGCAGCGCAAGCGTTTCCAGCAACTCGTAGCCCAACAGGCAGACGAACAGCAGCGCATGCAAAATGAATTCCAAGCTCAGCAGCAGCTCATCATGGACCAGCTGCTTGGCGAGCTGAGCAGCTATGACAGCGCCAAGCAAGCAACATCAACTGACGACAGCGTGCAGACCAGTTCACTGTTCCACAGCTGCCTGGAGCAGGAGCAGCAAGCGATGGATATCGCTAGAGCTTTGTACTCGGAATCATCGGAGCCATCGCTGGAGAAAGAAGATTAGCAATTGACTATGATTATGATTATGTAATTGATGTATTGATCAAATATATATGGATGAGTGCCAAGAGCTTGATCACATATTTTAATATTCTTCAATGGGCAGCAGTCACCTCAGATTTTGAATTATTGGTTGCAAAGAATCAGAGATCATAGATCACAGATAGATAAGTATTTAGTTATTAACCAATTGCCTAAAAGCCGTTGGCATCATAAAATATCCCTCAAACTTTTCGATTATATAATCAAGTTCAAGCTGTGCGCAGAGCTAACCTGATCAGCATTGTTCATAATCTGTTTGTTGTTGTAGCATTTCTACTTTTGGCCACAAGATCATTGGCCCAGTTGGCAACTGTTTGGATATGTTTAACACGCTTTTGGGCAAAATCAAAGCATCAGCACACGCTGAAGTTTATCATGCGAAGGTGTGGACTTCGTCCAATAATTGATGGTGACTTATCTTTGAAAATCCTCAAGCACAATATCCTTTCTCAATTTCTTCGCCTTTTGCCAATATTCACACCAATAACCGATAAGTCACGCCATGAATTTCCACTCGAGCCACTTTCGTTCAACATTTGCAATGCGCATGGCACGCCCCAAATATAGCGGGAAGTTTGTAAATATTTAGGAATATACCTTCCAACTAACATAGATGAAATATCAGTTGGAAATTTGTAATCAATACCGAATTCTCAATACTTCAATAGTTGTCCCCTCATTAGCCTACTGCATCCGAATATGGAGTACGGCGTCTGACTCTAACATTATGAGAATGCAAAGGGTGCAAAACCGAGCGCTGCGCCCGATCACAAATGCAACTTGGTACGCGTGGAATCAAGAAATGGCAAGCGACATCCATATCTTCACACAGTGAGGGAGCAAATTAATCGACACTCAAGTCGCTACAAGGAACGACTCCTAGCGAACCACCTAGCGGCTTCATTGGCAAATCCAATGACTAGACGTAGGCCAAAGAGACGCCATCAAGGAGACCTATGAACAAGAGGGAAGCAAAAAACGCGACCTCTCCAGTAATTCATTTAATTATTTATTTTTCCATTGTGATTACATCTCCATCGTTCATCAAAAATTTATTATTTATCGTTGCTGTTATGTTTTTTTACTACTGCCGGTCCCTACGTTTTATAACCTTTAAATTGATTGCTTAACGTAATATAAACATATATAGTGAATGAAAAATTTCTAATGAAAAATAACTTTTTGCATGACAGTTGATATATTGAATATATACTGCAGCATTTATCATAAAAATCTAAATAATATTGCACGTTAAATTATCAATAAAATAATGCGGAATAGTTAAATAAATGCTTATTAATTTAATTACATGACTAAAAAATTATGTAAAAATTTACTTTGTTTTTTAATAAATAATACTTGCTTGATATAATAAATATTATATGCCAGTTTTCAAAAGTTAAATAGTTAAATTTATTGTGAATTTGCAACAAACGAAGCAATCCATAATCTCAAAATGTGTCGGGGCTAATATAGAAATATATCAGCATTTTACTAGTCTGCATAATTGACTTATATTAGTATCTTTCAGTTTTTTGAACGCTTCAAATAAATAAATATTTGTCAAATGAGATAAAGATAATGGCATTCAAGTCTGAGTTATGTCCAGCTTTTAACTTTCTTTAGAAATTATACAAGCAAACAAACAAGAAAATGGGAGCTTTATAATAACTTAACATATGCGTAGCCAGGTACTGGTATGAGCTGAAATATAATAAAATAATATTATTATTTTTTTAAATTTTTTTAACTATTACTAATTAACACTAACCCAGACTCGATTGGGTTTTTGGGGTTTTCCCAATTCTTATAACGAATGTTTGGTCTGTTTAACACTCCCAATCTATAAGCTTATCAAATTAGAAAACAAAAATTTTAATTTTAAATACTTTTAAATTTAGCTTTAAATATTTTTTGTAATCTTTTCCTTTTATAGTTGACTGTGCATAGTTGACATTAAATAAATAAATTGAAAGCTTTCTCTTATATTACATTCTAGCTACGCTCATGACAACTTCAAGACTGTCCAAAATATTGTTAATAAATTCAGTATTGAAAAAATAAATAGAATAACTATATAACACTATAATGTAACAAATAAATATATATTAATATTATGTAATTTGCGTATTTGTTCATCAATAGCAATTGTATTACATTTAAATTAATCGAATTTTTTCATTTATTGCGATTTAGTGCAATTAATAATTTCAATTAATCATATATAATCGATAAATGAATTTTTTTTTTGCTATCATTACTCATGATTGCTACTGACTGTTATTTCTGTTTTATTGAGCGTCTACTGTATATAAATTCACACATCATAAAAGCGCCTCAGAAAGTGATGCCAAATTTAGCAGTCGTCAGCATTTGGACGCAGCAGCGTCTCTAATTATGCCAAACGCAAAACGCAGTCTGTTGGTTGCCACACAAGTGGCCCACAAGAGGCAGACTGTGGCCCGTTTGTGCCACATGCAGCATGCAGCGCTTCACCTGCGCTGGCAACTCACGTTGATGTCTCTATACATATTTTGCATTGGCTACACTTAGAGAGAAATAAAGCAGAAAGATTTTGGCGCGCTTGCGTCTCGGCCATAACTTGGCGTGTTATTAAGTGTAAGAAATTAAAATTTCATAAATTGTTATGCGCTATTTAGAGCGTTAAGCGGCGAGCTGCCGAGCTGGCCGAGTGGTGTGTGTGCGAGCGAGACAGAGCGAGTGTTTCCAGTCTGGCGTCGTGCGTTAATTGCCCGCCCAGCCTGCTGCTGCTTAGTTGCAACTGCGTGTGGCAGCAACGTGTTGCAGCAATTGCTCTGCTGATGATTTGCGCATTTCGGAAACTTGGGATATTGGGACATAATTAAAAGCACTTAAGCCGCCTGCATTGGACTAACGCCAAGTTGCCGCAATTTGGCGCAGGCATTTATAGATAATCTTTTGAGGATTTATCTGCCTGCTGCGAATTAAAAATGTTGTGTACGCAAGCAAACAAAATAATTCTCTCTCTCTCTCACCTAAATGGAGTCGCGTCTAATCTTCTGTTTTTTCACTTGGCTAATCACACGCGCACACGAAAATTCTAACGCCGTCAAGTTTATTAAATGAAGCGCACATGGCAAAACGACATTAGGATCATGTGACTAAAATAAACATAATCAAAGTAATAACTAAACTGAGTAAGAGAGAGAGGGAAGGTCCTTGAAACCATTGCACACATGTGAAATTAATCTTGTTTATGTTCGCACAAGTTTTCTGGCTTTATACACACAAGTTATCCGGCAAAAAGTTTCTGTGTGATTTGCGTCTTGGTAGTGGCTCCTGCTACTATTTGCAGCTTTGATAGTTCTATGCGTGCTTAGTCAAGTGCAAGAAAAATTTGGAAAATTTAATTAAAGCAAGCGCCATGCCAAGACATTGGATGTAGCTCAGGTAGAGAATGGGAAGCTTGGCAAAGCTGAAATCGCATTTGACTGTCTTTTTATCATTTACACAGTTAAAATGCATGAGTGTACATTTTGTTTGTTAGCTAATGATTATAAATCATAGTCATCAGTCATTAATTAAAATGTATACTAGTGATTAAATTGGTTTTGGTCAATTATTCAATGATTACGTTTTTAAAAAGAATCTAAAATTATTACAAATGCCTAAAAATAATCAAAAATTAAATCAGATGTTCGACTATTTGCTTTATTTAAAATTTATATTGACTACTACACAAATTATTTAAAAAACCATAGTATACAAACTTATTAAAATAATGAATAAACTTGTCAACAATTAAGAGAATAATTTTAAAATATGGACACATACAAAATCTTATCAAAACGGCGATTTAATACTAATAACAATCAAAAATAAAAATAGCAAGTTCGATTATTTAGATTTTTTAATTTCAATTATTTAAGACTTATGTTGACTATGGTTAACTATTTACAATAATGCAAATTATTTGCTTTGGTAAAATAATAAATAAATTAGTCAATTAAGAGAATAATTATAAAATATAGAAACGGCTATAGATTGAAAAGTTTTATGTCTTATTAGACTTTCAGCTGAATAAACCCTATATCTGTGAAATGTGATCTATTTTCATTCTAATTTTTTAGAACTCTATTTTATCTATTTTATTTATAGTTTTCAGCATAACTTTAGCAAATTCTCTTACAATTCTCAGCCTGTATTTCAAAAATCCAATCAGAAATTATCTAATTTTTTAGAATATTATTATTTTTTACTAATACCGTCGACTGGCATTTGTATGAATAGCTTTATCTATAAATAAACCACGATATTTTAATAAAGATGGCGGATTTTCTACGGCAAATTTCTCAACTTTGGCACCCTGTATCGCGAAAACGTCCTGATTTTTAATATGTTTTTATACTCACTTATAGCTATCGATTGGCATAAACAACGATCCACTTTTTTGAAGGATTTTGTCAACACTCTTTAGTAAGTTGAATTTAAAAATTTTTTAAGCTTTAAAATATTAAAGCTCGTGTGTTTTTATGTTTTGTTTAATTCGATTACTTTAATATTTTTAATTTTTTATGACAATATATGTCAAATATGTCAGCAATCGATAGAAAATAAATGCTGGAAAATTAAAAAATGCAAAAAGTTTTGTTGCTAATCAAGTTATGATAAAATTAAAAATAGTGCATGCCCATTTCAAACATTGTTAATTTAATTTTTAACATATTTATAGCTACGAATTGTTTTAAATTGTAATTTAAACATGTCAAAGCAACTGACTTATCCATAAATTACATGCTGGCTACGCCTTTATACCTATATAGAGCTCTAGGATATGTTTGCGTTTCAGCTGTAGGTGTTCAATAGACAAGCACACACCCTTGTTGGATTATCCTTGGCTGTTGGCTGCGCATAATCTGCTTATTTTGCAACATAAGTGAAAAGTTCAGTCAACAAAATGAAAATCACGAAAAATTTGTTTGCCGTTTAAATTCGATTTTGATCCTATTTATACTGTAAATTGCAGCAATTGAAAGGATTCGCATCCCCCCGAAGTTTTTGCTGCTGACGCAGATTTTCATTTTGGCGAGTGTTTGATTTTCAAATTACCTTTTATGGCGTGGCGTGGCGTGTGTGCGTCTAAGGATTGCCAATCCGACTTTCTGGGAATGGGAGACGCCGTGACGTATGACGTGAGACTTGCGACGGGCGGACGGACGGACTGAGTGTAAATGTAAACAGTTGTAACGGCATTTGCATGCTGAGCATTATGAGCGGAGCGAGCGCTTTAAGTAAAAAGTATTCCTTGGCTATTGGGATATTGAATTTGCATGAACGTTGCAGCTGCAAGCAACAAAAAGAAATCACTTGGCTGGCAAATTTGTAGACAGAGCTGAGCGAGAGAACGACAAAGTAGCAGAAATACAATTGAAAGGACACACACCGAAATGGAAATTGGCGACGGTCTAACGAATAGAAATCCCCCAAGTGCGGGTCAAAGAAAATAAAACTTTATGCAAATGCGCCACTTTGGCCGTAAAATGAAATGGTCCCCGGCCAAATTATACCTGATGCCTGATGAGCTCACATTGCAGCAGCAGCAATCGCCGTGAATTGAAACAAAGCAGCCCCCACAGTAAATATATAAATTTTTAGTTGTGAACTTTTGTGCGAAGCGCTTTGGGTAGTTTGGGAACCAGCGCAGGTGACTTTAAGCTACAAACTTTTACATTTTACCTACTGGATGGACGTAGAAACTTTGGGGCAGCCACGCAGTGTCCGGAAGTTGTTACGGACACGTTTTGTCGTTGCGGATGTGCGGGCTTTAAAAATATTTAGAGGCCCTGGCTCGCTCATTATAATAACGAGAGAGCGAGCGAATGACATGGCGCATTTTTGAACGGAAACGGATGCTGTTATTAATTTGCATGTCCGACACACACACACACACACACACAGACAGGTGCTTACTATGCTACTTACTTTGGCAGCTACTTTGTATGTGCATGCGCTTAATTAAGTTTTTGCCATTCTATTTGCACTTTTCTTTCTTTTGCTTAATTCCATTTGCGCTACTCTATTTCAGCTCTATTATATATTTTTTCCTTCGTTACGCTTCTGTGTGCTTGAAATAAGAGCAACTCATTTATGTCCTTTGGCTGGAGAGCAGGCGAACGAACGTCTTAGGTGCTGTTTGCGCTAAAATAATTGAATTAATAATTGCTGCGTGTGGTTTTCATGCTTTTCCAGCTAAGAAAAGCCCCAACTTGAATGCTTAAGCCACATACCCGCCCCCAACCCCCGCCCCGTGCCAATGAGTGCGAGTGAGTCGTGTGAAACTTTTATCTCTGCCACTGGCATTCGCCGCCTTCTCAGTGCTCAGCCCCACAGCTTGCGCCTTTACTTACACACTGATTTAATAAATTAACGTTAATTAGCTGTTGTGGTCGACGGGTCGCGGGGTAAAAGCAGCTGCCATAGCCTGATACTCATGCTGTCTTAGCTTAAAAGACAATAACGCTAAAATCCAACACGCAACGTGGCAACTTTTGCCTCGGTACGTGATTTCCGGCGTGCCTTTAAGATTTGCCGGCTGCCGCTCCCAATGCCGCTGATGTTCGATATATGAATTATGAGCTTACGAAGCAGCCATAGCCAGGAAGGCAACCAGGCTATAACCCACGATAATTCATAATTACTTGCTTCTGTTCTGTTCTGTTCTTTCTATCTATACACAACATGTGCTGAAATGTTTGCGATTTTGTTTGCTCATGCTGTTTTAATTAGCCAAATGAGCAATTGTATTAAGCTGAAAGTGTGTGCAACATTCATTACATTTAAGAATTTAAGCTAAGCTTGCTTGGATTTTAAATTCTATGCAATTGAAAGCATAAAATTTATTTATTTATTTAATTTAATTGTAACTTAGAATGAATTATATATTACAATTATGCCAGAGCATAATAAACATTGAATGCATAAATATTAATGCATAATATACTAGTATAGCATATTAGTGTTTATAATATAATTATATATAAATTAATTCAGACTTAATTTTCTACAAATTAGAATATCAAATATTCTAGCTGTCCCGGATTTTAATCTAGACTGAACTTTTACCGCTGATTTCAGCACAATTATTGATTATACCCAACATAAAGTGCATTAAGTTTAGCATATTAAACAAAGAATAAATATAATAAAACAATATAAATATACACGCCCGCAACCTCCTACAAAAATTCAGCACCAAATTCAAACTTCTTGGAAACGAACTCCCAAACAGCCAAGCAAAAACAGCAACAAAACAATCTTGACAACTTTAACACATAGGACATACTTAAATATATAAAATAACTCACAAAAAATACCAAAATCACCAAAACCTCAACTTGGTATCAAACAATAAGCCAAACTCAACTAAACCACTCAAAAAATTGTTAATCTCACGAGGAGAACAAATAAAATTCATACGGCTCAGACTTGGACACACACAAGCACAACTTCGACCAATCCCAACCGACAACCTGCGCATTCTGCAACGACAATCTATCATTGGAACACCTGCTGTCCACCTGTAGCTCTCTCAGAAACTAAAGAAGCAATATATTGAAAAATAACAACCCAATAGAGCTGCTTTCAACACCGACACCATCAAATATATTAAATATACTAAAATTTCTTAAAATAAAATAAAATCTATATCACCTCATATATATACTGAATATATTGTAAATATGTATATAAAAAATATTGTAAAAACTGAGCTGAAGGCCTCTGCTGCCATAGCCCAAGCTCCGTTACCTCTTAATTTAAATTAATTGTTTTATAACTATATAACAGTTATATTATAACTACATAATATAATATAAAGAATAAAATGCAAATTTAATTTATGTATATTTAAATTTTCGCCATTTGGTATATAAGGAACAACAATCAGTTGATCATTACCGAAACAGGAAAAGACTGCAAGTCCAGCTGCTCTACATCTGATGATTCCGATTCCAAGGAAGTAAGTCCACGGAGCATTATCTGAATCTAAACGATAATACGCTGGGTGTGGATGCGGCAAAGGCAATTGGCGAGGCATCAGTCCAATGGCATGAGCGGCTTTTCTGCGCTCTCCCGTTAAATATATGCTGCAGGAGGAGCAGAAGCAGGAGCAGCAGGAGGAGAAGGAGGAACAGAAGGAGGAGCTGGAGGAGGAGATATACGAGGAGGAGCACCACTTGTTCGACTTGGGCTTTAATGAAATCAATCACCAAACCCAACATTGAGCTGCTCAACTTGAATGGGAACTGCTATGCTGAGCTATTGGAGGAGCATCATGCCTGCAAATCTGGTAGATGAGAATGATTCCGAAGAGGCCAGCGACGATGAAGCGACCAGCTAAGACGTCGCTGATGTGGCAATATGTTAAGGAATGGCGGCGATTCAAGTGAGTACGAGTTCCAGGCTGAAAAAATTCATTAACTTGTTGGCAACGCGGCATAGTCCATCTGCTCATCCATGCCGATTGCACTAATGTGGCTTAAGCCTGATAAATGGCACCTAATCCTCTCGGAGAATTCCTGTTCCAAAATAGTAAGGATTAGGTTTCCGCCTGCCATTTATCTGCGCCATGTCAAGCACGTGAAGTAGAAGAAGAAAACCAAGGAAATGTACTGAACTGAATGCCAAATCAAATCAATTAGTAAATATTTGTAAATTGTATTGACTTCAATTAATATTTACCTGAATACAAATTGTACACTTAATAAATTAAATTAAAACTTTACTTTTCACAAAGTTCACAAAATATTATTTTCGTTTTGCTTTTATCCAGAGCACAGTTTAAAATGTAGCAAGTGACTGATTCTCTAGGGAATTCGACTTGCTTATATATGCTTCGATTTTGAAAGCCAAAGCGTAGCCTATTTGGATTTGTTTGAATTTTAAAAGCATTAGTAACTCGATAATAGGTAAAAAATAGTATTCAATTTGATTTCTAAATTCAAAGAATGAATTTAGTTTCAACTAAGTATCGAAATTGAATTTTAATTTAAAAAAGGCATTAACATTAAAATAATTCGTTAAGAATGCCTAATATATAATTTAGATTAGTAAAAAATGTTAAATGTATTCTCCAAGCTTAAGAATTGAATTTCAATGTTTTACAGCTCTGCCAAGTTGCAGCTTTGTTAATTAATAAAATACAATAGTCATTAAATTAAATGAATTCATTTAAAGTTGGCAAATTGTTTGAGCGGCCATTGGCCTTTCTGCAATTTAAACAATAAAATCTCTTTATGTTTTGCTTTGAGAGATTTAAGAGTTAAATCAAGAGATGGAATGTTTGTTTTAATACGAAATAGTTTATCTTAAGCTTGTTACCCAATCCAATAGGCTGAATAATCTTTTATTCTCCCCAAAAGCTCAATGAGCAGTGCTCATTTGTTCAATATAATAAAACCAACGCAAGATTCGGAAAATTTCAGAAATATTTAGATTTACAGCTTTTATTGATTAAAATTAATCTCAAATATGTACTATTAATGTTAAATAATATACATAAGTAGGTCTAAATAACAAAATTATATCAATTCAGAGCTTGTGCTAATATCAATTGGTAACTTGTAACATTTGAATTCCAGGTTATTGTTTTTTATCTCTCTTTTTTATTTACAATCTAAACATTAAGTAAATTGTATAATTAATATTAAATTAACAGAAATAGCAGTTTTCCAATGAGCGCTGTTATTATATATAACATATTTTCAATATGTTGGATTTGATTTTCAGTTTTCTCTTCTTACTGTTAAACTGTTGTCTACTAGACTTAAGGACAAATTATTTTCGTGTTGGCCTGCTTTGTTTCTAATCTTAAAATTGATTGGTAATGCTAAATTCATAACAATTTTTATTTTTACTTACATTAAAAATAAGTAAGATTAAAATTGGTATGATATCTTTTGTATGAATTTAATAATTTAATATCAACATAATGATTAAAATTGGTTTGATAACTTTTGTATTATAATTTAATATTAACATAAATATGCAATAATTTAAAAATAGTTGCTATTCTAATTGATTGTATTTGTATATTTATATTGTGCTAATTGAGGAGTAGATTTATTTATATGAAAAATGATAGCTAATTCAATATTTATGAGAGTTCCCCGTACGCAAATGCAACATTTGGTTTCATTCAAATTCACCCCTTATCGAAAACCAACCCCAACAAATTTATGTACTTTAAATTCATTCAATTTTCTAAGCAGTGCCAACTATTTTTGAAGCTGAATTCGGTTAACAGTAGCTTATTGCTGTCTGTGGTTTACTCATTAAACATTCAACAGTTTTACTTGCAATTAACACTTAAAGCCACACACACACACATGTGTGAATTGACAAACTGCTGCTGTGTGTGTGTGTGTTTAGCCTCAGTTGACACTTGTTGTAGTGTAGTACGTGTTAATAAAACTAATTTTATTAGCTAACTAGTGTAAGCAGCGGTTGCCACACGTTGTTTGTCTAAGCAGCCCGCACACATTTGTAGAGCCGTGTGTGTAGCCTAAAATAACAAAAAGCAACACACACACAAACACACACACACACACACGTTTGGCATTAATTTAATCCTTCCGCAAAATAAAGTGATAGCAGCCACTAACAAGGCAAACACATTACATATTTATGCAGGCATTAGCAACAGACACACACACACACACACACACAGAGGCACACACACACAGAGACAGAGTCGCGATGCATGTGTTTGTGGCTTTTAATTGCCGCCTTCAAAGACTCTGAGGTAAGTAAGTATAATTGCTAGATTGAAGCATAATGTGTCAAGCTGCTGCATCTGTGTGTGTGTGTTACATCAAAAGCTATACACACACACACATACTTGGGTAGACACTCACAGACATATACGCACTTTGAAGTGTCAACAGGGAACAGAGTCCTTGTCGCAAACGCAGCCACGTTATCCATCAAGACATCTTTCACTTTTGTCAGCGAAACAACAATGGCCTCTTAATTACGTGTGTGCCTGCCTGCCGCTTTGTCTGTCTGTCTGTGTGTGTGTGTTCACTCACATGTGTGAGTGTTTGTCTTAGGCGCCAACAGTCAGGCTGTTTGCCTGACACTTTTGCTTTGGCCGCCGCGCGCCACTTGTTGGGCCCAGCACACAAGTTTCAAGTTTCTTTACTTTTTTGCAATTTCTAGTCGTTTTTTTTCTCTTTCTCGCCAAAGTTGCCTTTGAGTTTTGGCTTTCGATGGCATAATTAGAACACATATTTCTAGAATTTTGTAAAGTGATTGCTGCAGGCCAAAAGCCCCGACGTAGACCAACAGGATGTTAATTTCAATTTAAATGCTCCAGCATCTTAGCAATCATTTCTTTTGGTTGCTTTGGCTGCTGCTCCTTGTCGCTCAATTGTCACATACGACGTCCTTAGCTGCAAGCGTTTCGACTGCTGCTGCTGCTGCTTTGTTGCCTTTCTCAATAGTCAGACAGACAGTCAGACAGACAGCCGCACATATGCCAAATGAAATTGCTAGCACATGTTGGAAGGCGTTGCTCTCAAGCTCAAGCTCAAGCTCAAGCGCTGACCAGCTGAAGACGCCTGCACTGCCCTTGGGCACATTTCGCATTTACTTTGGGTAGCACACACACAGAATCTCTCTCGACGGGTTCTAGTTAACCTTTGCTTTGGCCAAAGTTGCAACTGCATTTGGCTGCCTTTGGGCTGTGGCTTTAATTAGATTCGTTGAGCACAAGTTCATTGCAGAAAGGCCAATGGCCGCTCAAACAATTTGCCAACTTTAAATGAATTCATTTCATTTAATGACTATTGTATTTTATTAAGCAGAGTGTCGATAGACATTTGAAAAACATTTGAAATTCAATTACAAGTTGGTGAACAATCATATTATCTACCTATAGCGCTGCAGTTGGACTTAATGCTCCAATTTTTAAATTAAAATTCTATTTCGATACTTAATTTACACTGAATTCATTCTTTGAAATTATAAAGCAAATTAAATACTATTTTTTACCTATTATCGAGTTACTAATGCTTTTAAAATTCAAACAAATCCAAATAGGCTACGCTTTTGCTTTCAAAATCGAAGCATATATAAGCAAGTCGAATTTCAAATAGAATCAGTCACTTGCTACATTTTAAACTGTGCTCTGATTAAAAGAAAAACGAAAATAATATTTTGTGAAATTTGTGAAAAGTAAAGTTTTAATTTAATTTATTAAGTGTACAATTTGTATTCAGGTAAATATTAATTGAAGTCAATACAATTTACAAATATTTACTAATTGATTTGATTTGGCATTCAGTTCAGTACATTTCCTTGGTTTTCTTCTTCTACTTCACGTGCTTGACATGGCGCAGATAAATGGCAGGCGGAAACCTAATCCTTACTATTTTGGAACAGGAATTCTCCGAGAGGATTAGGTGCCATTTATCAGGCTTAAGCCACATTAGTGCAATCGGCATGGATGAGCAGATGGACTATGCCGCGTTGCCAACAAGTTAATGAATTTTTTCAGCCTGGAACTCGTACTCACTTGAATCGCCGCCATTCCTTAACATATTGCCACATCATTGACGTCTTCGCTGGTCGCTTCATCGTCGCTGGCCTCTTCGGAATCATTCTCATCTACCAGATTTGCAGGCATGATGCTCCTCCAATAGCTCAGCATAGCAGTTCCCATTCAAGTTGAGCAGCTCAACGTTGGGTTTGGTGATTGATTTCATTAAAGCCCAAGTCGAACAAGTGGTGCTCCGCCAGCAGGTGGTTAGACTTAGTATGCTCTGTGTGGTCCTTGATAGTGGTGCATTGCCGCATTGGACGCATTTTCACAAGCTGTGCGTTTTGGCTAAAGTAACGACTGTTGGCCGCAGAGCCACGTTGTGGCAACGAATTGAACGAGAGCGTTGAGTTATGATGCTGATTTGCTTGCTCTCCTTGATGTGCTGCTGCTTACGGCAGGGCACTCACTAATACATATGAACAAACACACACACACATATATATATATAAATGAGAAAAAATGTAGTTGTCAAATTTTGCACTGAAAAAAATTATTGTCAATTCAATTTCGAATAGTTGGGGATCCTAGCAAGCCTTGCAAGTCACACACACCATTAAAAATACTATGCTTGTGTGTGTTCTCCATATGGAAGGGCACTGTATGTGTGAGCCTATGCCCCCCTATACACAAGTGTAAAACAAAAACAAATGGGCATGAAGTGAATATGGGCTGGGCACCCCTGGTCAGCAAAGAGTTTCTACGATTTATAATAAATATATTAAAATGGGCATACAAAAGGAGAATCGGTTTCAACTAAAACTAGCTCGAAGCTCGAAGAATTTGAATTGGTTTGGGATGATTTTCAATGCTGTTCTACCTCAGTTAATTATGCTATGAACTAGCCAGAATTTATATAAAATTTATACAACTTTTCTTTATTCTGTGGACAGTTTCTGGACAAGTCCTTTACTACTTTAGCTCTGCTCTATGCACCTTTCCACTTTGTCCAAGCAAAAGAGCAATTAATTCTTGAATCTGCCATTACGCATATTGCCAATTTCCATAACCAACAAAAAAATTCTATGACTGGGCTATGAACAAATTGTCGGATAATTGGAGCGCTGACATCAGCAAAGCGCAAGAAATTTGATGACAACCCACAGCCCTAACCCCACCCCCACCCCCACCCACATGCCAAATGCCAACCCCAGTAACAACAGCTACAATTACCATACACGCTGACCACCATAATTAATGTTAATAAATAATAAATTTACATATAAAACTGACTCGTGTAATACAAGTCAAGTTAAGTTTCGGGCGAAAGTGAAAGGCCGCTGCGGCATACAAATCTGTGTAATTAAAAGCAGCATTCACCAAAAGGGGGAGGGGGTGGTGGGGAGTTGGCGATAGTGATGCCAGTGCTGAGATAACATGCAAAAGCCAAAAACTTTTGGCCACTACTCGACTGCGGAAACGTTTAATTAACTTGTTTGTTTCGTCTGGCCACAATTCATATGCGAAGCGTGGCGTGCAATTAAAAATGCCTCAATGAGAGAAAAGAGAGAGAGAGAGAGAGATTAAGAGTGAAAGTGAGTATTTCATAAAAACGAAGCCATGTGTATGCTGATCAGCTACAAATTCCTGCTCAAAGCACAAGAAAACTTTCAACAAAATTAACCGCACTTTGTAAGCGGCAAAAAAAATAAGTGTGAGTATCTTTTGCACAACTTGACAAAACATATCTAGTTACATTTATTGAATTGTTTCATGTGTTTTGCTTAACTATTTGGGCAATCTCCCATTTTGCAGTTAGTATTTGAGTTTGGCTATTTGCACTCAGCTCAGCTCCAGTGGCAGCAAAAGTTTTTCAATTAGACATGCCAAGCTACAAGCACAAACTGCAGCACATGAACTGGAAGTGACTCAGCTCAGCCAGGCGAAGTCAGTGGCTGTCGAAAGGGTTCGTCATTTTTTAGCCGCTGCCCAACATCAGTCAGCAATAATCAATTTGAAGTTCAATCAAAGCGGCATGGAGCTCAACTCAAGCGTAAAGATAAGAAGCAAGCGCAAAATTAATTAGCATTCATTGCCGCCCAATTGAGCTTGTAAATATTTAATTAATCGACGCGCGCGCGCGCAAAATGCCAAAAGCGTTAGGCAGCGTAATCAATTAAAGTTGAAAGCCAAAACTAAAGCTGAGCAAAGGGAATTTAGTTTAAATAGTCAAAGAGCAAGGTAATTAAAAGTAAAGCTAAACCCAAACCTAAACCTGTGTGCTGCTGCTTGCTAAACAATAAAGTCGTGCAAAGTCCCCAAAGCAACTCACATGAGTCAAGTTTTAATTTGCTCGTACTCTAGCGCATTTGTGGAAACAAAGTCATGAACACACACACACACACATGTGTGTGAGAAAAGATGCCAATTTAATCTAGTGCTAGTTGCTGGCCCTTTGGTCACTTGGGACACTTAAAACCACTGACCAGACCCAGGCAAGGGCTACACACAGGAAATGACTTCAGTGCCAGCAGCACAGCTGTGCTTAGTATTTTCTCTCTGTTTGTGCGTGTGTGTGTGTGTGTGTGTGCTGCTGGCGCCAGCAGGTAACTTCCGGCATAGTCAAATTGAAAATGACATTGCCCCACAGCTGCTGCTGCTGCTTTCAGAGTTTTGTGGCCAAAGTGTAAAGCTTTGGCTTGTGGATTCTGCTGCAGTTGCAAAAAGTGTGACAAATTGAATTAATGCTGCTGCAAAGTTGTTCAAAGCTCTGGCTCTATAATTGTTTAATGCGCTGTGCGCCTAATTGAGGTGGTGGCCAAGTTAGAGCTAAGCCTTGGAGCAAGGCACGTGAGTGGAGTTTAAGCAGCACTTGACATTTGCTGGCATAAAAACGCAGACACAAATCTTGATGATGTGGCACACTAAGTAAGAAAAACTACACTTTCCACTTAAGCGCCACAGGCACTGCCACGTGCAACATACACGCAGCACATACATTCGGCTCTCGCTCTCTGCAAATGGCAACTGGACATTGACAAAAACGTTGGAGTCAGACGCATTGTTGAGCTTGGGCCATAACTCAGTGTGGCAAAAACCTGTGCACTGAATTGAGAATCTTAAAGATAAATAAGTAGTTGAGCAGACGTGGCTGAACTTTGACCCCAACAGCCAACAGCGAACGGCAATGCCAAACCGCAAAAGCAAAAAGAAAATAATGCGACGAGCATACAACGATTATGACGCTGCTGGCGCTCAGCGAAGCGCAACTGATGAAGCCCACTTAGGCGACGACGACAATGACAACGACTCGGCGAGGTGTCCTCGACTGGACAATGGTCAGCAGCTAAAGAAAAGAGCTAGCAAGAGAGAGAGAGAGCAACATTTGCTGTTGACAGTGCCGCAGCAGCCAAAGCCAAAGGCAAAGGAAAAAAGCTCAGCAGCTGTGTGTGCACTACTTGGGGTCGTCTGGACAAACATTGACCGTCGTCGTCGTCGGCGTCGTCGTCGACCGGACATGACCAAATGAAAATGTGTTACCAGCCGCTTCACAGCTCAACCGCCCGCCCGCCCTGCTGCTTGCCCCCACAAAACTCAACTCAACTCGGCCCCTGCGCAATTATTACTGCAACTTTTCATTTGTCTGTATGTGTGTGTGTTGCGGCCATGTCTGGAGGTGCACCAAGATTTCAAGGGGCTGCGCGTTTTTGTGTAATTTCACATCCTGCGTCTCATTTTTCATATTTGGCGCTCGCTTTGAGTGCCATTTGGCAAACGGCAACAAGCCAAAACCCAACAAGGTAAACAGACAATTTCTCAAGCGACTAATGCTCTGAGTTATTGTTGAACTTCTCGAGCACACACACACACACACACACACACACACCCAGCAGACTGACTGCCAATGTGTGTGTGTGTGTGTGTGCTTGTGTGTGCTAACTGTGCTTTTAGAGCCTTGCAGCGATTTGCTGTGAACTCTATTTAAGTAACAATACTTTGAATGTTCGCAGCTACAAACAAAAATTTATTCATATGCTGCTCATATGTGAAAAAAATCTCCTTCAGTAATTTTAGTACTTAAATTTAAGGCAACGTAACAATTGTAGAAATATTTAATACTAAACAGCGTTTGCAAGTTTTAATTTAAGTAAAAAATTATTGCTTAAATTTAACATTTGTTTTACTAATTAGCTATTAATATATTATTAACTGAAAACACATACACAAAAACAACTTAGCTTATAAAAATATATATTTTATTTGTCACTAATTTTTAAATATATTTTTATAAAGCAAAATTCGATTATTTTTGGAATTAGCAAAACAAAAATAATTTGTTTATATTACTACTACTACATTATCTACTAATCTAATCTACTAATCTCTAATGAATAATGAAAATTTCTGAAGAATCAGTGAGCATTTATTAAGTTTAGTACAAGTCTAATAAAATAGGAGGAAGCTCGTTTTGCAATTAAATAAATTTTTATGACAAAATAATTGTAGAAAATAAATTTGTTTGCATAAGTAAATTAATAAATTAATAAAATAAATAAATTAAATCATATTTTCACTAATATTTAAATTCGAACATATTTTTAATACACATCGAAATACTTTTAATATATATTCTGGGATATTTAAAAAATTCGAACAAATTCAACATTCGCACACTTAATTACTTTTAATCAATTGATATATATTTATATTTACTACACATTAAATATAATGAAGCGTTCACAGCTAAAAAAAAATTTAATAAATAAATAAAATTTACTATTGATTGTTCTGAAAGAAACATTTTTAGTTTTCTTGTCTATACTACCAACCAAATCATAGGAAAAAATTGAATTGCTTATAAAATGCAAGAGTTCATTGACAGATCTCAATGTCAATGCGTTGACCTTTACAAAGTGGAAAGCAAAATGCTTTTTATTACCCATACGACCTGTTGAAAATACCAAAAACTTTTCTACTGCGCGGAATGTTGAGATTGCAAGCCAAGAAAGCATAATATACATAAATATAAACAAAAACCGCCTACAAGATGGCCAAAGTCTGAAACAAACTGACACACAAATAAAAAAGCGAAATAATAAAAACAAAAAAATCAACGACGCGACAAGAAAAGAAAGCATTGAGCGAAAATGAATATATATACATATATATATATGCTTAGATGTATATATAAGTATGTGTGCCACATGAAGGTCATATTAAATTGCTATAAAATTTTATCGATTTTATTTTGCAACAAAAGAAAATGCGCTGCGCACAAGCAAGAAAATGTTCTACGTTCTAACGAGGACACTGACACCACGAGAACAAGAAGAAGAAGAAGAGCAGTCTATGGCAGCGGAGCCAACTGGCAATGTTCGAGGCGCAAACAACAACAGCAACAACAACAACAAAAAGAAAGTCGAGCCAGAAAATCCATAAAGAGGCGAAACTTTTGCCGCCTTTTTCGCTTGGGCTTGCAGTTTTCTGTTGCTGTGGCTAATTAGAAAAGTTTGGTATGCTTCAGCGCTTGACGCTTATAGGTACCGCTTAGTCGCCATTTTGAAGCGCACGTGAGATGAAGAAGGTGTAACGGCAACGTTGGCAATCTTGGCAATAGCCAACTAACGTTCACGCCGTAATGTCACACCTACCTCGACGGCGTGAGAGACGCAACCATTGGCTGGCATAAATCACGTCCCCAACGCGCACCTAAAGCGCTCAGAGAGCGAGAGCAACAGCGACACACACACACACAGAGAGACGACACACCTTCCAGGCAGTCACTGGCTGGCTGGCGGGTTACTGCCCGCCGCACCTGATGCTGCTCTCCGCTCTCAGACTCACACACACACATAGAGACACACACACACACAGGCTAAGGTGGAGCCACTCGGCAGCGGTCTCATTTGTATTTACCTAAAGACGTAAAAAAGCGTTGGCAAGCAGCAGCAGCAGCAGCAGCAGAAGCAGCAGGAGGCGCAGCTGCTACAGATACACACGACGACAACTAACGAGCGACACGAAGCTTTCTCTTTGTATGTGTGTGTGTGTGTGTGTGCACCTAACTGCGCTCAAAAAAGTTACACGAGAGCAGAGGCAAGAGCCGGAGCAAGGTGTTAGCCGAAAGTGAGACGATGACGACTATGACGAGAACGAGGACGAGCCAGCAGCAGTAGCAGCAGCAGCAGCTACCGTGACGTTGATGAAAGCGACTTAAGTCAGCATACGGCACAAGCTCAGCACAGCAGCTGCGCAAAGAGTGCAGGCTACAGAATGAAATCATAGCTAAATAATACTTTAGGTCATACATAAAATAAAAATAAATTTAATGTCACCACACACGCACACGGGGCGTATGAGTGAAATGTTACGCATACGACATGTTGGGCTATCATAAATCATTTTGTGGCGCCACTCAAGCAGCCGTCGGTTGAAGCAGCACGCTCCACACGCTCCACACTCAGTGAGCAGGCGAGCAAGGTGCTCGACTTTGGTTGGCTGCCAGCACACCTTAACGGTAACGCTGAACGTGCGAGTGAGCCAGCAAGCAACAACCTGTCTCTGATTGTGTATCTGTGTGTGTGTGGTGAGAGCGAGAACGCAAACGCACGATATGGCAACGAATGAGCAACGGAGGCTCCTCACGTTTGGAGGTATTGCTTGCTTGCTTTTTATTTTCTGGGTGTGGGTTGCTGCCACTTGCGGTTAGGCGCCTCGCTGCGACTGCGACGGCGACTGCGAGGCTCCAGCTGAGTGATGAGCAGACTCCTTTGCTCTGTGTAGGGGCTACACGTCAGGTGGCTGTTGCCAGAGCAAGCACGAGTGGCACCTACAAAAACTGTGTCTCTCTCTCTCTCTCACTCACTCACTCAAGCAGCGACTACTTGGCCAAAGACGATGTTGGCTGACGAAGACCATCACCTAGAACAGGTACTCACACACACACAGACACACAGGCAGCAGTTGGAGAGAGCGCGTAAGTGAGAGAGCAAGATATAGCTGAGTATACGTTTAGCTTTTGGGTTGAGGTAAGTTTTTTGGTAGGTTGGGCGGTGCTGCTGCTGCTGTGCAGGTAGATTGGTGGATGCGTAAGGTATATTATATACGACACACACACACACACACACACAGACACACACATAAACGACACGTGGCAGGCAGCGGTGTGAGTTGTAAACATGCGCAGTTCCTAACAGAGAGCAGCTTCGATTTACAGAGCGCGAGAGCAAACTTTTACTGTTGCCTTACAGACACTTAACAGCGCATGTTAAGCCCTAACAGCGCAGGGGAAACGCTGCTGTCTAACGAAATGTTAATGTAACGCTATAACTGCTAGATCTGTTATAATAAATATGCATAAATAATGTTAGTTCTGCTTACAATTGCAGCTTGTTGAATGTTTTTTTTTACTATATATGCATTTACTTTAAACGAAAGTTTGTCAGCGACGAGACAATGACCCATTAGAAATTAACATAATTGCTTACTCTTTCGATTTATTGTTGAATCATAAAAAGTAGCCACAATGCAAATTACCAATCTCTTACAAAGATTGAGGTCAACTGTTTAAAAAAATAAGCTAGCAGGCTTTAATCAATGCACTATGGGTAATTTGGAAATGATTTTGTAGCTAAAATTAAAATTAAAATAATAAAAATAATTAAAGGCACTTTCATTAATCGCTACACAATTCTCAATTTCTGCCTTAGACTAACACAAAATTAATTTTAAGCTGCTTCTTGCAGACACTGAATCATCTTTTAGAACCAATAGGTACATTTTACGATACTTTTTTATAATTGGTATTAACTCTGAATATTCAAAACAATAAAACCTCTCTAAGTTTTGCTCATTCTACGACTTGGCTTTGTGAAATTTCATGCTGTAGCATTCCCAAATATTTATTTGTGGTAAAATAAAAAATAGTTTTTTATTTTATGAACAAATAAACTACAATAAATAATTGAAATTATATTAAGTTATCTATAAAATAAATTATCCATTAAATAAATAAATAAATAAAAAAAAATATGTTTCGCAATATTGATAAAGCAATTCATATGTAGCTTTATTTACATTTTTTTATTACAATTAAAACTATACTTGATTGTCTGTGTTTTCGTAGTAACTTGTCAATTGTGTCGCACTTTCATTTCGAGTCGTTTTTAGAGCCTAGCTGAAAATGGTCCATAATGTATAAATTAAACTATAAGTATAAGAATCCTTCTTGAGTTTTAAAACATTCTGAATAGCTTAACAACATTTTATAAAAAGAAGGTAGATTATTCCGTCGTATTCCCCATATTTACCTGTAAAGTAGACTATACTAAATAAAGACTTTTGATATGGCTACACTTCAGCGTTAAATGAATCAAAACATATATTTTTTCCGCATGAAAAACTGTAAAGCAGAAAGTTAATGACTTAAGCGCTTATCAGAAGCGCAAAAAAAAAATGCAAAGTCCTTGGCGTGCAAAGAAACAAGTGAATCAAGTGAAGCTTAAATGAAATGCTTGTAGGTGGATTATGCTGCATAATTTATGCAGACAGCAGCAGCAGCAGCAAGAACAACAGCAACATGCTCAAGTGGCGGTGGCAACAATGACAATGGCGACCTGCGAAACTTCTAGTGATTTAATTAAGCAGGTGATTAAAGTTGATGCCGGTTATTTGTAGCAGCCAAAGTGGAGAATACGTCTTCCTGTTGCTTCAACTTTGGTGTTTTGCCCAGCGGACCGGAAACAAAACGTGAAAAGTGCGCGAAAACTTTGACAACACCAAGAAGTGGGTGGTAAAATGCAAAACTCGCCGGACAGGCGACCAACTTGCTGAGGGCATAATGTGGCGTATGCGCAACTTTTGCGCTTTTTGCATATTTTTGCTGTTAATTGAATATTTCAGGGCCCCATGTTGTTGTTGTTGTTGTTTACTTGTTTGCCAGCGCCAAAGGTCGAAAAGTGAAATCAACGGTAATTAAAATTCAATTAAGAGCCATAAGCACAGCAATAAAAACAAAACAGCTGCACAAATATACAAACATAAATGCATATACTCGTATGTATACATAAATATAACTAAAACTTCTCATAGTTTAGCAAAAAGCAATTACAATTGGCCTCAGTTAATTGGTAGCCCCGCTAGAAGCAAAAGAATTTGTTGGTGTTAATGTAATGGCTCGCAATTTACGTCAACTTAATGCTTTCTTTTCGTATACGTAAAAGTAAATATATGTGCATGTGTGTGTGTATGTGTGTGAGCGCCGTGTTCTAGGTAAGATTTATGTATATGGCAGGGCCAGTGGGCAGGCAAGTGTGTCAATCGCTGCCAGCCCAGGCCTCAAGTGTGCAACGCAATTTACTGAAAATATCAAATTTCTCCACTCACACCCACCCACCCACACACACATACATACCGCAATACAAACACAACAGCGTACAGTTCTTTTTGCTGCTGCTGCTGCTGCTGCTGGACGTAGAAAAGTAAACAGAAGGTTAATGGATTTGACACACGGTTCAACAGCACAGGAGGCAGCATCTCTCTACTATCGCACTTGTGCGTGAAATGGATATGCTTTCAGGCCATACACAAACACACACATAAACACACACACACGCACATGCAGCACTTGGTAAACGTTAAAGTAGTGGTGGACTTCAACTCAGGTTTCCCTAAAACTTAACAGATTTTTTTAGCTAACAATGTTTTGCTTTAACAGGCAAAAGCTTAATGCTAACTATAGTATAAGTTGGCTAAGTATTTCAGACATTTTAAGCTATTTTCGAATATTCAATTTAGTTCGTATTGCTGAATTTGCTATAACAAAATAGCATAGATGTCTTTTTGTTTAATTTGTGCTCCAGCTGGCGCTTGAAAATCTTTTTACAATATTTTAAATATATATTTTTTAATTAGATTAATTTCCTATAATAATTTGAATACAAATTGTTGCCAATGGTTAAAAAAAAAATTTGTTCGAAAGCGAGTTTAAGTTTCTTGGAAACCAATTAATATAAATAAATAACTAAAACTTTTTTTCAGTCAGCTCAAAGTAATTTATTTATTAAAGAATAATTTATTTGTAAATTTATCTTTTAACAAACTGCACAAAGCTTTGGCTATTTTAAGTTGCATAATTATTGAATAAAAATAGACACTTGCTTATTTAAGCATAATTTATTTGTAAATTTTTCTTTCATTGAACTTTACTAAGCTTTGTCTATTTTTAGATCTATAAGCTAACTACCCACAGTTGTTCTTCAACTTGCTGTTTAAACTTTCAGGGCACGTTTGCCAAGGGCCAGCAAACGAACGAAAGTTCCAATCAGACACCAATGTCGTCTCGCGCTGACTGACAATTGGCCAAGAGACAGGAGCTGCCCCCTTTCCACTGTTGCATGCTACGTGCCTCTACCAGAAGCAGTAAAGTCAGAGAAAAAAAAGAACAAACTGCAACTGTTTACAAATTTTTTGCGCAGTTTTTGCGCCACATTTTGTTCCTGAGCTGCTGTTGCTGCAATGCAAAAGGCGCGGTGTGAAACAAAATAAATCATGTGTGAAGGTGTCCTATGGCTACCGCAGGCAATCTGCGCCACTGACAGTTTTAATGCTGCTGCTGTTACGGCTTTGCACCCAAACTTTTATGATTTCCTATCGCAACGTGGCCGTAGTCGTAGCCCGTAGCCCGTAGTCCGCCCCGTTGTCTGTGCTACGTGCACACGCTCGCACTTGTGGCATATGTGTGACGTTTCAATATCCTGTTGCGTGATTTTTATTTTCATATTTGCTGTTTTTCTTTGCCTTTTTGCTTTTTTTTTTTTGCTTTCATATGTTGATTTTGCAGTGCGTGCTGGCTTTGGCTACGTGAAGAGTCGCAAGTCACAAATCAAAAAACTGCCATTGTTGCCACCCACACTACCTCACATACGTTTAGGCCTCTGAGCTGTCTATTTAGTCATGGGCGGGCTGGATGGGGTAAAGTATGCCAGGAGAGCTTAGGGTGAATTCAAACAGCAAGCAATATATCAAAATTTATACAATTTTTGTTTTTGTTGGCATAACTTGATTTCGAGCAAGTTGTTGATTCACACCAGATAATTTTGGCCTCAAGAAGTGCTCATTTTTCCCATAGTGCATCGAATGATGACGCTCTCGTTCAGTCGCAGCAGCGCACGGCGATCGAGCTCATACAATCAAAAAGCTACGAGCAGCGCTGCTCGTGCATCGAACGATGCAAATCTATGACGCTCTCGTTCAGTCGCAGCAGCGCGATCGAGCAGCGCTGCTCTCTGGGCTTGATAACAAGCATATCACAAACTATTGCTACTCTGTCAGTAGTGTTCGAACTGTTGGCGATTGAACAAGCAGTGAACGAACTGCCAGCATAATAATAATAAATAAATCCAATATATTTACTTACAATTAATCTGTTGACAAATTATTGAAAACTCCACTTTTAGAAACTTTGCCTACAATTTTATTCATATAATTGCTTTGATATTGTTTTAAATGTTTTGAAAATAAATGTATGATTTAAAAAATACGAGTAGCTTAGCCATTTACGCGTGAAAGTCCAAACATAATGTTTAAATATGTGAAACTAATTTTATTTTTGTTAAAAACAAGCCTGTCGCTTTAATTTAACGTAGCCACTTTTATTTATTTTATTTTTTAAAAATAAATACTAAACAGCGCACTTTGTGTGACAAGTGAACTTAATACTAAAGCCTGACAAAAGCTGAGCGCGTGACAATAGCTGAGTGCTAGCATAGCCCCATTCCCATAGCAACAAGTGCGCAAGGAGTAAAATATACATAGCTATGACTTACCGAGAGTGAGAGAGAGAGAGTGAGAGATGCAGTGAGCGAAGTGAGATTTGCCAAAGTAATGGCGAAAAATTAGCACAAGGCACACACAATATAAAAAATGTCAAAGTGTATAAAAACGACAGGAATAGCCACATGAAAAGATCAGCACAAACACAACTGCATTTTACCGCTATGTGCACTAACACACATGCAAGACAATTAGGACTGCAGCGACGCACTTTAATATTATATTTATGCATTAGACATGCATTTTATTTATGAATCTTTTTTAATAAGCACTAAGCACTCACTATACTAAAAAAAATCAAAACAAATTTCAATGCAATTAAACAATTTACCGGCTTTTGCACTTACACACACGCACATGAGCTACGGCAACAGCTCAACATGATTTAGACTGCACCGACGCACAATAACATTATATTTATTATTAATTAAGAATAAAACACTTGTGCTGATCTTTTTTAATAAGCACTTGCACAAAACACATAAAACAATATAATTTTCACATCAGCCAAACGTTTTAATGCGCGCGACAAAATTGACGATTAACGTGATGATAGTTGCCACCTTCAAGGAGTAGCTGATTATCAACTGGATGACAGCTGCCATTTTCGATAGGCCCGAAGTTTGAGCTGTTCGCGCATGCTTGGCTTTCGTTGTTCTGTATTTTTTTCATGTATTTGCAATGTGCTAATTAGTGCAAGTTTTAATATAAATAATAATTAATGAATTACATACATATGTATGTATTTATGTAAAGCTAATGCTATGTTCGTTCGTTTCATTTTCTTTGTGTGTGTTAATTCTCATCGCTTGTAGACTTGCGCCGTTTACCTATGCTATGTTCGTTCGTTTAATTTTTATTGTGCGTTTTTCGTGCTTTCGGTGTGCGTGAGTCACGAATATAAGTATTTGTGCATTTCTTTTCTTTTCTTATCCTTTTTCTTTTGTGTGTGCTCGTTGAGCTAAATACTTGTCGCCTGCATAGTAAATGTCTTATGTTGCTGTCTCCTTCTTACTTGGTAAGTTTAATTCGCTGTGTAGACAGATTGTAATTGTAAAAAAAATTGCGTTACTCTTAAGCAAGTACTCTCTTACTTAAGAGAAATATTTCTTATTGGGCTATCATACTATAAAACTGCTATAGACGCGCTTAGATGTACTTACAAGAAAGACTTTTATATCTAGTAAGCTGTTATTACCGCATCGAAAATATAATGCGTGAAATATTAAGATTTTGGTCCATTACATTTACCTTAAAAATTAAGTACCATGATTAAAAATTTAACTTGATAATTTATAATTAATAACGAACTTACATTTATTGTTTAATATTTCAATCTTATGATGAATTTGAGTACTTTAATTCAATTAGTTTTCGCCTCGAAAGTTCTTTCGTTACTTTGCTTGTCAATATTTTAATATGAAATGCGCTCTGCTGTGTGTGTAAAAGTTTTCCAATACCATTTACCATAAGATCACTTTGCACATTGACACCTAACTAAAAGTCATTCAATGGCAAGAGACAAGAGAAGAACACGAGAGCCAGCTGAGTAACTGGACTTGAGTAATAGTGCAAAAAATATAAAAAAAGAGCAAAATTTTCTAAAAAGCACTCCAATGTTCAACTAGAGTTTTCAACATGGACACTTAACTGACAATGTCTGACCTTTTCAACTACAGCACAAGACAAGCAACAGCAGCAGCAGCAACAACAGCAACAAAAAAGTAAAAGCAAAACTAACAAATATGTGCAAAGAAAAAAAAATGACTAAAAATTGATGCATGCAGAAATGTGTAAAGTGTACCAGGGTAAGGGAATATGCTTACGTGATGTTTAACTTTTCGCTGTGTATGTGTGTGTGTGAAGGTCGCTGGGAGGGTAGAAACGAAAATGCAGACAAGTCAAGTCGAAGACAACGCAGCAATGGGGCCAAACAGAAGACACAGGGGCCAACATCTTAGTTGTCGTCATGCACACAAACTTTCAACTGTCAAAAGTTACTTGCGAGTGTGTGTGTGTGTTTTTTTTTGTCTACGTGTATGCGTTGTCAACAGCTGCATAGACACGCGCCAGTTCAATGCTGAGGCCAAGTTTTTGTTACGCATTTCGTAGGTACAAAGTCGGCGATTAAAAGCGCATTTAAAGACAAACCCTAGACCAATCAGGCTGCATTAACAGTCAATGGCACCCTGAAGGCATGACCCAAACCGCAGGCTGCAGGCAGCTGTAGGCCCAGCATACAACGCACAAATTGCCCCCCAAAGTGCCACAGCAGCCTGCAAGTATGCTACAATAAACTGCAGCCACCCCAACGTATGTGTGTGTGTTTGTGTGTGTGTGCACCGGTTGTTGCGTGTTTACGCAACGTAACCAAAGTCAAAACCTCGATTAGGATTCAATCTGCTGCGGGGCACTCGCAACGTTGTTTGTCGCTCTCATTGTTGTTGTCCTTGTCGTAGTCCTTGTTGTTGTTATTGCTGCTGCTGCGCCGCAGGTCAGCAGCAAAGTCAAACCGATTAAAACGCCAGTCCAACGAGTGTTGCTGTTGGGCCAAACGAAATGCTTTTGTAACCATAGGTACTATGGTATTCTTCAAGGGGCAATTAACTGCGACGCGCTGCAAAGTTCTCATATCCCCAACAACAACAAAAAATGTAAAAGGCTAAAAAATAGTGCATGCATGTGTGTGTGTGTGCGTGTGCGTGTGTATTTTGGTGGCATGCGGCTTGCATAGATTAGATTTTTGCCCCAGCCACTGACTAAAAATATTTGCGCACTGACAGCAGCTGCCACGCAAAGGAAGCGACCACGACCACAGCGCTTGGTCATAAAATTGCCATTAACGCCAGGAGCCCTTTTTTTTTTAGCGCTCACTGTCTTTCACATCAGTTAAAGCGTTTAAATTTTTAGCACAAGTTGGTAGCTGTCAGCAACATACGCGCAACCAATTGCAATTAGCCAAGGTGCAAAGCTGAGAAACAAACAAACAGATAAGAGCGCGACTGAAGGCTAAGAAGCAAAAAGTTAATAACACTTGAAGCAACGGCCACGCCCAGCTGCTTGAGCTGGCGTCTGCAGCAAATTAATTTGCCGCATGTCCTTTGCAGCTTCAGCTTCAACGCCTCGCACTGCAGTGCACTTAAAGGTAGAGAAATCTCAATCTGTGCCAACATATTGTAGCGACAATTTTAAAGCAAATTGCCTAGCGGAAGTAAATCGTTTGTGGCAAATAAAAAATATTGTAAGCCGCAGCATATCAAATTACCCAAGACACAGCGGCAGTTGACAAAGTGAGTTGGCGCGTAACAAGGTGTAGCCTAAGCAGCTTCAAAGCAAACCAAGTCAGCTTGTTGATAAGTGCCTCCCCCTCCAGCATTTTGGGGGAGAGTTCTGTGCCTTGCCTCAAGTTGCGGTTGCGGTTGGGCTGAGATATATGTATATTTGATGGCATGTTTGAAAAATGGTTGCTAATTTTTTAGCTGCGACAGCGTAGACTATCGCATTGCACAGCGACTTAAGTGCAAATGGGTAGCGTTTTAATTTGATTAAGAATGTGAAAAGCAACAAGCTGCGAGTAAACAAATCAAAATTGATGACTGTCTTGATATAAACTGTGAATTTAAAATGATTTCCACTTTTGCAGCAAATTATAATGTTGGCCACCTTTTGTCAACTTCAATGCTCAAATGCTTGCAACCACAAAAGCAGCAACAACTGCCTCCATAACCTTTGTCCCAGTGCAATTCAAGCTACCACATCAATTGCTGCTACCACTCCGCACCCCCCCAGCCATTTACTTTGTGTCTTTGTATATAAAGTCAGCAGCAGACAAGGGCAGACGAACGACTTGAGGGATTTTGCTGAAATGACATTTGGCTCCACATGTGACAGTCTGCTCAGGCAGAGAAAGTCGCAGCAGCAGCAGCAGCAGCAACAAATGCGTTGGCAGTGAAAAAAGCAATTTAAGTCAGGCACAGATACAGCTACCTATATAGCCATACGCATATGTTTATTTCCATTGTCGTGCACTTCTCATGCTCCGTGCAAATTTTGATAAATTGCCGCTTTTACCTTATTGTTGAATGGCACTTACAACAGTTGCACAGACTGCTTCCCACCATGCGGCATGTTTAAGGTGAAGTCAACACAAATGTTGCAAAAACAATCAGTACAGGCTCAACCGTTTAATTTATGCAAAAATACAAATTTATAAGACTCTTATTCAAGAGCTTATTCTTACTTTTGTTCTGATAGCCATTTACCATACGCATATGCCCACAATTTATTTTATTTAATGTAATGATTACAGCCAAGTTCATTCTGATTTAGTGTTGCAAAAACATCGATCCTCAATCGATATTACAGTAAGTTAGATTTAGTTTCCTAAAATAGAAAAACGTTGAGAACTTTTGGAATATTGGAATAAATACAATTTAGATACGACGTTTCAACGTTGAAAGTTTTTGAGTGTTTGATCTTTGATATCTCTTCTATAGAAGAGTCTTGCTAAAGCTATCTTATAAAAACCAATTAGAATTACATTATTAGAATGTATTAAAAAGTATAATTGGTCTCACTTCTGTTGTAGTTTTTGCAGCATCATTCTGAATGATACAGGAAAAATTTAATGAAAGCTATAAGGAAATAGGCTTAAAGAAAGAAATTTCCAATATGTAAGCAATAGATCAAATCATCTTTTTCTTTTTACTTTGAAAAGATACTCGTATTGTAAGCATATTTTCTTTCTTTTGGAGCATAGTAACAAGGAAGTGTAAACATCTGATCACGTTCATGTATCCATTGCGTTAAAGCTGTAAGAAAAAGAGGATCATAAATTCATAAATATAAATTACAAGCTATACTAACAAACCCAACTTATGGCCGAAAAGCACGGGGCAAGCTGCATGCGAGGTGCGACGTTCATAATCAAAGCTAAATGGATCCAGACTATTCCATATTAACGCCTTACCACGTTGAGGTTTGACCGCAATGTTCATAGAAGGAAAGTCTGTTCTGCCTCCTTTTTCCACATCTTTAAGCTAAAATTACACTTCACAGGAATAACTTTAAGCGACAAAACTTGTCTGACTTACATAAAAAATAACGGTTATAACGCGATCGTCAAAAAATGTTTTTTCATTGCCTTTGATTACGTCGGGGTAATTTTCATGGATAGCATCGCTATGTAAGCCATAATGGCCACCAAAGCCATACCTAAGCAATTGCATAGATTTATTTATTTCACTATCCAATCTTAGCCCGGTCATGTCCATAACGCGTTGTTGCAATCGACTAATCAGTTTCGTCTCCGTGGCATAGCGTGGCAACCATTGTCCACTAGCGGTGCGAAAAGGTGAGATGGTCTCTATACGTGCATCATCAACTTTCGTGCGTTCCAGTCGTTCCTCGCTTATTTGTTCTAAGCGTAACATCTCGTTCTCGTAGATAACATCGTGATATATGTAAGTTATTGGATTCGGATATTCACTTATCTGTTCTACTTTAAAGGGCGCAATGCGTAAAAACTCCGTTGAATTTCCATGATAGAAGCAAGTTTGACGTGTGGGAGGGTTTTTAAAAGAAGAACGACAGTACATGGCGTGCTCGTCCCCAAAATTCACTGCGTCTTTATGCGCCTTACTGCTTGGCAGGATTGACCTAAAGTCAGTTATCATCTGGTCTACTCTACCGCTAAATTGTGGTTCACTTTCCAGCACCTTCCGAGCCAACTTACGCTTACCTGTGTGAAAGATAACAAATAAGAGCTTTTTTTAAGATAATCTAAGTAACTTGCCCAATTTGGTAAGAGACCAAGCCATTAATGAGCTTATATTAGCGTTACTCATGCCAATTGGACTATTCCAACCTCGGTTGGAATTGTTATTCAACTGCATCGCAGTCTGTGTCCATTTGTAGGCGTGGCTAAACATTCCAGTTTCCAAATAGAATCCTCCCATCTCATAGCACTCCGTAGGGGTCAAGGTAATGCTGTAAATTGAGCGATCATCAGTTTAAAGAAATATGCCTGCACTTAAACTCACTTATAGTGTTCATCTTCAATCCAACCAGCTGCCAAACTTGTTGAATTCAAACCGTAAATATATTCTATGCGAAAAATTTCCGCCTTAATTTCTTCAAAATCTTGTACATTGGGTAATTTTGGCAGCATTGTTTTGATAGCATCCATTTGTACTAAAAAAAAAATACAAATTAATTTATACGAATTATTATTAAAATGTACACTTACCCAAACCAACAGGTTGTAGCAATAAACGTAACGTATCAAAGTTGTTCTCAACGTTTAAGTATAAGCAATTTTTCCTTTTTAATTCACGCTGTATATGTTTGACAAAACTGTAAATATTTTATATTTGAAGTAGATTGATAACGCTGAACTTGCCTTACTTACTCATTTAGCTTCTCAATCGCTTGTTGTAATTTTAAAGAATAATTCCTTAGATAGTCCACAAATTGCTTTCTTTGCTGTAGCAGCGAAACCTTATCGTTCATAGATGTAATATAATTATTTGGCTGCGCATAATACTGTTGACTCAATACCATTACAAAGGGAAGAGACAAGTACAACACGAAACACCGCAACGTTGTGAGCTTCACCATAATTAATTTTAAACTGTTGCATCCATTTGTGGTTTCGATGATTTATATCGATGCAACGAATCAATTGTTCCGCTAAAGGACTTATTATATGTGTATTAGAAACTATAGATTATTATCTTTATTGAAGATTATAAATACTTGACGAGTTTTTCATACTCCACAATTTATTTCATTGTAGCATGTAAAATTAACCAACATTTTTAAGAAAAAAGGTTTTAAAATAAGTTAAAATCAATTAAATGATTAGGTTATTATCCATTGACATTTGGTTTTCCATCTGTGTTTGGAATTAGGATTAAAAGAAGTGTGATGATATGTTTCGGCGTAATTTTCGGAGCAGTTGTGGCAGTACTAGTGATCAGGTAACTACATGTGTGTGTCACGTCATGTATCCATTGCGTTAAAGCTGTCAAAAGGGGTCGTTAATTCATAAAAAGCAAACAGTTTAAACTACAAAACATACCCAGCTTATGGCCAACTACCACTGGGCAAGCTGCATGCAATGTGCGATGATCATAATCAAAGCTAAATGGATTCAGATTATACCATACTAAGGCCTTACCACGTTGAGGCTTGACAGCAATGTTCATATAGGGAAAGGCCGTGGCGCCTCCCTTTTCCACATCATTTACCTAAAAGAAAATTACATTTTACTGGTTTAAATTTAAGCCACAGGACTGTCTGACTTACATAAAAAAGAACGGTTGCAATACGATCGTTAAAAATGGGATTTTTCTCAGTTTTAGCATCGCTATGTAAGTCATAATGGCCACCAAAGCCATACCTTAGCAATTGCATAGCATTATTTATTTTACTATCCAACCTTAAGCCAGTCATGTCCATAATGCGTTGTTGCATTTGAAGAATAAACTTATAATCCGATTCATCGCGATCATAACTGTATAACCATCGTCCCCTAGCGGTGCGATAAGGTGCGATTATCTTATCGTTTATATCATCCATTTCTCTCCGGTTCTCGCTTATTTCCTTCAAGCGTAACATCTCGTTCTCGTAAAGAGCATCGTGATATATGTAGGCAAAAGGTTGCGGATGTCCAGATATCTGTTCCACTTTAAAGGGTGCAATGCGTCCAAATACAGTTTCATTGCCATTATAAAAGCAAGTTAGACGTGTGGGAGGGTTTTCAAAAGAGGAACGACAGTGCTTAGCGTATGCGCCCTCCATTTGCACTGCGTCCTTATGCGCCATACCTTTGGGAAGGGTTGACCTAAAATCAGTTAGCATCTGGTCAACTTTACCGCTAAATTCTGGTACATTTTCCAGCACTTCCCGAGCCAGTTTACGTTTACCTGAGGATTAATATATGACAAAACAGAGCTCCTTTAAAGCTTATGTGGGTAACTTGCCTAATCTGGTAAGAGACCAAGCCATCAATGAGCTTATATTGGCGTTAGTTATGCCAATTGGATTATCCAAACCTCGGTTAGAATTGTTATTCAATTGTATCGCAGTCTGTGTCCATTTGTAGGCGTGGCTAAACATTCTAGTTTCCAAATAGAATGCAGCCATCTCATAGCAGTCCGTAGGGGTCAAGGTAATGCTGTAAATTGAGCGATCGTCAGTTAATAGAAATATTCCTGAACTTAAACCCACTTATAGTGTTCATCTTCAATCCAACCAGCTGCCAAATTTGTTGAATTCAAACCGTAAATAAATTGTATGCGAAAAATGGCGGTCCTTACTTCTTCAAAATCTTGTCTATTAGGCAATTGGGGCAGCATTCTTTTGATAGCATCTATTTGTACTATAAATACAAATATTAATACAACTATTTCATACGATTTATTATTGAAACTAACCCAAACCAGCAGGATGTAGCACTGAACGTAGCATATCAAAGTTGACATTTACAGTAGTTTTTCTTTTTAAAACACTCTGTATATGTTGAACAGAACTGCAAATATTTTATACATTAACTAGCTTTATTGCGCAGTAGTTGCTGTTTCTCTACTTACTTGCTTAGCTCTTTAATCGCTTGTTGTAATTTAAAAGCATAATACCTTAGATAGTCCACAAATTGCTTTCTGAGTTGCAGCAGCGAAAGCTTATCGTTCATAGATGCAATATAATTTTTTGGTTCGGCATAATGTTGTTGACTAAGAACCAATGCCAAGACTAGAGCCAAATAGAACAAAAAATTACGCAACGAAGGAAACTTCACCATATTTGAAATGAAACTGTAGCTTCCATTTTTGTTTTCATTCATTTACTTGTAATGATGCAGCGAATCAATTGTTACGCTATGGGATTTTTAAATTCATATGAACAATTATATTATTATAGTCTCCATTTACCATCTAGTATTTTATATTCAATTTATTTACCTTTATATAATTTAAAGCATACAGCAAGAGTTAAAATTTAGCTATAAAGAAGAAGAGTTTTACGGGTCGCTATCAAGGTAACTTAAACTGTAATTATATTTTCTTTCTTTTGGAGCATAGTAACAAGGAAGTGTAAACATCTGATCACGTTCATGGATCCATTGCGTTAAAGCTGTCAGAAAGGGTTGTAAATTCATAAGAACCAAAAAGTTAAAAGCGAAAACATACCCAGCTTATGACCAACTAGCACTGGACATGCTGCATGGAATGTGCGATGATCATAATCAAAGCTAAATGGATCCAGACTATTCCATATTAATGCCTTACCACGTCGAGGCTTGACCGCAATGTTTAGATAAGGAAAGGCCGTGACGCCACCTTTTTCCACATCATTTACCTAGAAGAAGATCACATTTTACAGATTTAAATTTTAGAACAGGACTAAACTTACATAAAAAAGAACGGTTGCAATGCGATCGTCAAAATATGTTTTTTCAAAGCCTTTCATGTTTTCGGCGTTTTCCTCATTGTTAGCATCGCTATGTAAGTCATAATGGCCACCAAAGCCATATCGTAGTAATTGCATGGATTCATTTATTTCACTATCCAACCTAAGACCAGTCATGTCCACAACGGCACAATCATGGCATCGGAGGAGCGGCGGTTTTGGTGAAAAGCTCTCTAAGTCATTTCCCACAAAATGTTATTGAAACACAAAACATACAAATGTCTTCCATTAAAGTTGCCACAGGTATGGGGTATTTGGATGTGAGGGCAATATACTGTCCTCCAAGGCACAGAATCGTAGAAAGGCACTTCACTGACATACTAGCTTCTTGTGGCCAGAGGTATCTGGTTGGTGGTGACTGGAATGCTCGACATTGGTTGTGGGGAGACACTTACAATTCACCCAGAGGACGTGAGCTAGTCGAATCAATTTCAGCTAGAGGGGCTAAAATTCTTGCCACTGGTTCACCTACTAGATACCCATATGTATCCAGTCACACTGCTACTTGCATTGATTTTGCATTATACCATGGGATACTGGATTCTCAAATAAATATTAGCCAAAGCTGGGATTTAGACTCTGATCACATTGCCCTAATTGTAAATTTGCAAACCAATGGTGTTAATGTCAGCCCAAGTCCTCGGTTAATCACAAGACGCACTGATCTCATCGCCTTCAAACAACATCTTGAAAGCTCCTTTCAACTAAATTTGACTCTGGACTCTAAAGAGGACATTGAGAATGCTGTCGATATTCTAACTGATAGCATATATAGAGCTGCTACTGCTTCAACGCCACCTGATATTGATCATCGTCCTATAACTTATGGCATTGTTCTTACAAGGGAAGCCAGAGAGCTGATCAAGAGAAAAAGACGCCTTCGTAGAAGAGCAATTCGCTCTCAAGATCCTGAGGACCGAATTTTATGGAATCGAGCAGCAAAACAATTACGAACCCTTTTAAGGGAACTTCGTAGCGATTTCTTCGAGCAAAAATTGTCCTCCATGGACTACACCATTGACACGAATTACTCTTTATGGAAGTGCACAAAATCGCTTAAACGACAACCTTTTAGACAGGTTCCAGTCCGATGTCCTGGTGGCGAATTTGCAAAAACCGAATTGGAGCAAGCCAATGCTTTCGGTCAACACTTAGAGGATCGCTTCACTCCTTATGATTTTGCTACAATAGAACAAGTTAGAGAGACCCATCAGAGTTTGGATACTCCATTGCAGATGTCACTGCCTATTAAACCTATAAGGATTGAGGAGATATCTGAAGTCATCGAACTTTTGCCCAAAAATAAAGCTCCGGGTATTGATAGGATTTGTAACACTACGCTGAAGGCCTTGCCTACAAGAGCGCTCCTATATATAGCATTAATTTTTAATGCTATTATTAGGATCCAAGTGTTTCCAAAGCAATGGAAGTTAGCTGCGATTCTGATGATTCACAAGCCAGGTAAACCAGAGACTGATCCTGAGTCATATCGCCCAATCAGCCTGTTACCCTCCCTGTCTAAAGTATGGGAGAAGCTAATTGCCAATCGTATTACTCTGATTATGAGTCAAAGCAGTATCTTGCCAGATCATCAATTTGGCTTTCGAAGAGGACATGGCACTGTCGAACAAGTCCACAGATTGGTAAAACATATTTTGCATGCCTTTGACGACCAGGAGTACTCCAATGCAGTTTTTATTGATATGCAACAAGCCTTCGATAAGGTATGGCATGATGGTCTACTATGCAAAATTAAAAACATGCTACCTGCTCCGTTCTATGGACTTTTGAAATCATATTTGGAAGAGCGAGAGTTTAAGGTTAAAGTTAGGAATACACAGTCGAGTAGCTACCTAATGAGAGCAGGAGTCCCGCAGGGCAGCGTACTCGGACCATTGCTATATTCGCTGTATACTGCTGATATACCCAGCCCCAACAATCAACATATGGTAGCTCCCTCCAAAGCTCTAATTGCCACCTATGCAGATGACATTGCAGTTATTTACAACTCTGGCTGTTGCAGAGAAGCAGCTAATGGCCTGCAAGAGTATCTTGCAACTCTCGCAGCTTGGTGCAAACAGTGGAACCTGAAGATCAATCCGTTGAAAACAACGAACACCTGTTTCACACTGAAGAGGTACATACCTAATACGCCTGAAATACAGCTAGAGGGAGTCACTCTGGAGCAGCCTTTGCAAGCAACATACCTTGGCATTACCCTGGATAAGCGCCTTACCTTTGGGCCACATCTCAAAGCCACGGCTAGAAAATGCTACATGAGGATCCAGCAAATGCGTTGGCTTCTAAATAGGAAGAGCACCTTGCCGCTTAGATGCAAAAGGGCGGCATATGCGCATTGCATCCTGCCAATCTGGCTGTACGGAATACAGATTTGGGGGATCGCAGCCAAATCCAATTATAAAAGGATCCAGGTGTTGCAGAACCGGACACTGAGGAGCATAACAGACTGTCCCTGGTATGTGCGCGGGACCACTCTCCATAAAGACCTAAAACTACATACTGTAGAAGAGCAAATTGGTAGGCACACAAGCCGATACAGTGAGAGACTCCTGAGACACCGCAACCTACTTGCTAGAAACTTACTTCCAGCTAGACCTCTGAGACGACTCAAACGGCAAGGCTTTGCCAAAACCATTAGGGGCCAATAAAGATGACATATCCATAATGTAATCCTCATATTGTATTGAGGTTTGGTTCATTTCTCTATTTCTATCCATGTGTTGTTAAGGTACATTTTATGCTGTAGCATTCTTTTGATAGCATCTATTTGTACTATAAATACAAATATTAATACAACTATTTCATACGATTTATTATTGAAACTAACCCAAACCAGCAGGATGTAGCACTGAACGTAGCATATCAAAGTTGACATTTACAGTAGTTTTTCTTTTTAAAACACTCTGTATATGTTGAACAGAACTGCAAATATTTTATACATTAACTAGCTTTATTGCGCAGTAGTTGCTGTTTCTCTACTTACTTGCTTAGCTCTTTAATCGCTTGTTGTAATTTAAAAGCATAATACCTTAGATAGTCCACAAATTGCTTTCTGAGTTGCAGCAGCGAAAGCTTATCGTTCATAGATGCAATATAATTTTTTGGTTCGGCATAATGTTGTTGACTAAGAACCAATGCCAAGACTAGAGCCAAATAGAACAAAAAATTACGCAACGAAGGAAACTTCACCATATTTGAAATGAAACTGTAGCTTCCATTTTTGTTTTCATTCATTTACTTGTAATGATGCAGCGAATCAATTGTTACGCTATGGGATTTTTAAATTCATATGAACAATTATATTATTATAGTCTCCATTTACCATCTAGTATTTTATATTCAATTTATTTACCTTTATATAATTTAAAGCATACAGCAAGAGTTAAAATTTAGCTATAAAGAAGAAGAGTTTTACGGGTCGCTATCAAGGTAACTTAAACTGTAATTATATTTTCTTTCTTTTGGAGCATAGTAACAAGGAAGTGTAAACATCTGATCACGTTCATGGATCCATTGCGTTAAAGCTGTCAGAAAGGGTTGTAAATTCATAAGAACCAAAAAGTTAAAAGCGAAAACATACCCAGCTTATGACCAACTAGCACTGGACATGCTGCATGGAATGTGCGATGATCATAATCAAAGCTAAATGGATCCAGACTATTCCATATTAATGCCTTACCACGTCGAGGCTTGACCGCAATGTTTAGATAAGGAAAGGCCGTGACGCCACCTTTTTCCACATCATTTACCTAGAAGAAGATCACATTTTACAGATTTAAATTTTAGAACAGGACTAAACTTACATAAAAAAGAACGGTTGCAATGCGATCGTCAAAATATGTTTTTTCAAAGCCTTTCATGTTTTCGGCGTTTTCCTCATTGTTAGCATCGCTATGTAAGTCATAATGGCCACCAAAGCCATATCGTAGTAATTGCATGGATTCATTTATTTCACTATCCAACCTAAGACCAGTCATGTCCACAACGCGTTGTTGCAAGCGGAGAAAGAGGAAGGGATCCACATAATCGCTATCATAACGTGATAACCATCGTCCACTAGCGGTGCGAAAGGGGGAAATTGTCTTCTCGCTTACATCATCTACTTCTGTCCGGTCCAGTGAATACTCGCTTATTTGCTCCAAGCGTAACATCTCGCTCTCGTAAAGAACATCGTGATATATGTAGGCTAAGGGATTCGGATATCCAGATATCTGTTCCACTTTAAAGGGTGCAATGCGTAAAAATGCAGTTGCATTGCCATGATAGAAACAAGTCAAACGAGTGGTAGGGTTTTGAAAGGAGGAACGACAGTGCTTAAAATATGCATCCTCCAGATTCATAGCGTCTTTATGGACTTTATTATTAGGCAGGTTTGACTTTAAGTGAGTTAGCATCTGGTGAACTTTACCGGTGAATTCTGGTTCTTTTTCGAGCACGTCTTTAGCCAACTTACGTTTACCTGAATCTTGAAAGATGGCAAAGTAGTGCTTTGTTTAAACTAATGTAGGTAACTTGCCTAATTTGATAAGAGACCAGGCCATCAATACGCTGATATTAGCGCTGGTTACGCCAATTGGATCATCCCATGCTGAGTTATTTAAATGCATCGCAGTCTGTGCCCATTTGTTGGCCAGGCTAAACATTCTAGTTTCCAAATAGAATGAACCCATCTCATAGCAGTCCGTAGGGCTCAAAGTAATGCTGTAAATTTACCAAAGGATAGCTTAAAGAAATATTTATGTACTTAACCCACTTATAGTGTTCATCTTCAATCCAACCATCTGCCAAACTTGTTGAGTTTAAATCGTAAACATATTCAATGCGAAAAATTGCCGTCTGAGCTTCTTCAAAATCTTGTCTATTGGGCAATTGGGGCCGCATTGTTTTGATAGCATCTATTTGTACTATAAATACAAATATTAAAACAGCTATTTCATACGATTAATAGAAATTAATACTAACCCAAACCAGCGGGATGTAGCGCTGAACGTAGCGTATCAAAGTTTACATACAAAGTAGTATTTCTTTTTAAAACACGCTGTATATGCTGAGCAGAACTGCAATTATTTTATACCTTAACTAGCTTCATTGCGCAGTAGTTGCTGTTGCGCTACTTACTTGTTTAGCTCTTTAATCGCTTGTTGTAATTTAAAAGCATAATTCCTTAGATAGTCCACAAATTGCTTTCTGAGTTGCAGCAGCGAAAGCTTATCGTTCATAGATGAAATATAATTATTTGGTTGAGCATAATACTGTCGACTCAAAACCAATGCCAAGGGTACAGTCAAGTAGAACAAGAGATGTCGCAACGTAGTAAACTTCAACATATTTGAAATAAAACTGTTGGATCCATTTTTGGCTTCGTTAACTTACTTGAAACGATGTGACGAATCAATTGTCGCGCTATATGTTTTATTATATGTATTTTAACAATGAAAGATTCTTTATTAGTTCGGCTAGTGATCATATGTGCGCTCCTTAGGGATTTGCATGCAGGGCTTTATAAAAATTTGATCTCCTTCGTGTATCCATTGAGTCAGAGCTGAATAGGTTGGTAAAAATTAGAAAGAACAAGGAAAATTTTTTAGCGAATAAATTACCAAGCTTCTGACCAAAGAGCACAGGACACGCGGCATGCAGATTCCGCTTTTCAAAATCATAAGTCTCGGGCACCACGCTAAGCCAATACAGTGCCTTGCCGCGTTCTGGTTTAACTACCAGTTCCAGATCATAAAAGATAGTAGCACCGCCTTGTGGAACATCGTTAAGCTGCAAATGATTATTGAATTAATCAAGTTATAAGCTCAAGTCACTCTCTTACGTAGAACAACAGAGTGGCATAGCGGTCATCAAATACGAGACTCTTGAGGGTAAGGTTTAAAAAATCATGATGTAGGGTATAGTGTCCACCGAAGCCATAATGCAAAAATTGCATGTTTAGATTCATGTTGCTTTCCAAAAGTAGCTCCGTCATGTGCTCAGTGCGCAGCTGTATGCGATCAATCAGTTCAAGATCCGCATCACTCGAGTCATCATGTGGCAGCCAGGCACCCCTTGAAGTGCGATGTTGGGAACTTTGTAAGTTGCCAGTTTCAATTTTTACGGTTGTACCCATTAGCTGCGACTTCGTCATGCTTTGGAGCTGCAATATCTCTGACTCGTAGATGACATCATGGTAGACTACTATATAGGGATCCAATGATAATTGTTCCACTTTAAAAGGTGCCAGCTGCAAAAATGGCGCTGACTTGCTTTTATAAAAGCAACTCAAACGCTTTAACTTCATCTTATAGGAGGACCGACAAAACTTTCCATATTCAAACTCGAACTCTAACGATTTTTGCTCATAATCATTTTCAACTTCGGCATCTTCCTTACCAAACTCATACAATAGTTTATCGACTTCGCCACGTAAGCTAGGCTCGTTCTCAAGCACAGCTCGAGCTTGTTCAATGTTATCTGTAATATAAAGTTTGAGTTGTACAAGACACACAATCACCTCAATTTTAATTCGCGACTGTACGTACCTTGCCTGTATGCTTTAGCCAAAAAGAGAGCAAAATTGGTGCTTGACAAGCCCAGTCGAGCATATAAATTGGACCTATGTCGTGGCTTCATTAGTGACTGAGCCGTTGTCAGCCAATTAATTGCATTTTCATAAAACTTTGCATTTACATAGAACATGCCCATTTCAAAGCAATCTAACGGCGTAAGTGTAGCCCTATAGAAAACGATCAACTCTTCATGAGAATTTCAATTTCAATTTCAAAACCGGTCCAAACTTACTTATATTGTTGTCCATCTAGCAGACCTCTAGCCATATCCATTGGTTCAAGTGCATACATCTGCTGAATTCGATATATTGCCGATACAGCTTCTTGAACATCTCCATTTTTTGGCAAGAATGGCAGCATTTTTTTCACATTCCTAATTTGAACTGTGAGAAAGATATTAAATAATTAAAGTTTTTACAAATTAAAGCAACTACAACCTTCACCGTCTTTTTGTGCCATCAACTTTTCCGCCTGAACGCATCCGGAAAACATGTAACGTAATAAGGAGTAACGCTTTGTTGGATTCGAGTATAGTTTATTTTCCATTGTTAAATTCTTTAAATATTTAGCATGTCTACAAATGTTCTATTGGTTATTCAAATAATTTTAAAGTGATCTACTTACATTTTTAATGTATAAATTTTCAGCTTCAAAACGTCCGCATAGAGCTTGAGACTCTGCACTATTAATTTATTGGTCTTATGTAATAAGAGCCTTTCGCTCATAGACCCTAAATAATCCTTATCCACTGTATTAGTAAATGTAAACAAACTGATGACCACGATAAAAGCATAACAGAAGACTCTTAACGAAAACATTTTTCGAGTGAATAATAGAAAAGCAAATACAAAGTTGTCTACGTAGCTCTAATAAATTAGTTAAGCCTTGAGGTAAATTAAAAACATCAGTTATGGTAAAGTAAAGTTAAACTCTTGAATTATTGTTTTATTAAAAAGCTGAATACGTAACTGAATAAAGAATTCAAATGTACTTCCTGGAATCCTCATAACTTGCTATTCCTCAGTAGCTACAAATTTCACTATTACTGCAAGGGAAATGTAAATATTAAATGAGGGAAGACTAAAAACGGTATAGGACTTACCAAAGCCTGTGCCCAATAAGTTGGGGCACACATACTGTTCAAAGTCACCTTCGTTAAATGTGACCAAAGCATCGCCTCGATGCGGTATGACAGAGAAATCACCTTCACTATTTGTATAGGCACCACCCGCGGCAACGTCATTCATCTAAAAAGTTGAAAAATGAAAAATAAACAGCTTCAACTCAAATTGCAATTACTTACAAATATAATAACCGAAGCCTCTACATCTTTAGCCATATCCTTAGCCTGTTAAAAGAAATATAGTTTTTCATTTGCAGTAAAATTTTGAATACATCTTACCTTTAAGGTTTCAATTATCTTGAATAGTTCACGTGGACCATACTCTATGACATATAGACCGGGAACATGCGTGTCGAGTCCAGTCATGTCCAATGTCCGCACTGCTACTTTCTTAGTTGACGCACTATGGTTATCCGGAATGAGACATCCACGCATGCCCTCGGGTAAATCTAACTTGTCCTTGCATAAGACAAAGGCGACCCTAATGTCCTCAATCTCATCCTCATATATAACATCATGATAGAGTAACACATATGGACTCATCAGTATTTCCTCTAAACGTAAGGGCGCTAACTCCAGGAAGGATGTCGATGACTTCATGTTCTCACAGATCAATTCTTGATTAGGCTTTAAGTGGCCTTGACACTGTAATTGCAGATTGGTGGGTTTGTAAGCCGGCGCTGGAACAGGCTTTTTATTTCTTCTATTCGGATGCACAGCCAACTGATCGCGCTGTAGAAAAAGAGCCATGGTCATTGGAGATTGATCAATAGCCAGATCAATCGCTGCCTTGGCTTCCTCCCACTTATCTAGTAGAATGTCAAAATTTAAGTTAGATAAAAATATTTTAATTTCCACTTAACAACGTTTATGGCATATCAATATATTCTAAACGTTTAAATGTTGAGAGACAAGAGTAAGCTGTCAATTTTCAAGTAATACGGGCGAAAGGAAGAGGAGTTTTGGATTTACTTACCTGTAATATTATGGAAGATTTAGATATCTATTTACTGTTTGATTTGATCACATAATACTGGAAAGATTCCTTCAATATAATAGCAAATACTCACTTAGATGGATGAATACTTTCGACTGCATTTCGAGTACGCGCCAAGCTGGCACGGTCAACATTTCTCTGGCAGGAATTGAGCTGTATTCCGAAGCCGCCGCCATAAGCCATTCGGCTGCATCGTGGTATGCTTCGGCCTCGTATAGCTGCACACCCACATAGTAGCAATCCGCAGCTGAAAGCCTGCAAAACGATCAAATACGTGGACAATTTTTTCACTTGGTAGTAATAATTACCTCAATTCATATCTAGGCGGCAAATAGTCGTTGGGTTTAAAGTTGTAGAATTTGAAAATGGCATATATTTCTTTTGATGCCAATTTGAAAACACTATTAAGGTTTACGTCTTCCATAAGTTCCTGTAGCGCAATCAAATGTTTGTCGCCAACTGGGGCTTCCAGATACTCCAGCCAAGCTGGCACGTCCTTGTGCATTTGACGTATTAGCTTAAAGCCGTATAAAGGATTCGATAAGAATTGTTCGGCATTGCCATCCACCGCTTTTATCTCTTCGCTGTACTCATCCAATGCACTGTATACCAAACAGATATATTGTCTGCAAAGCTTTGAATGTTTTAGATAGTTACTTACTCATTGATGGCATCACATTTTTGCTGCAACTCATCGGCATAGCTTGTTATATGCTCAACTATCTTTTCATTTATAACTTTCAAGTCTTTAATTTTATTGCCTTTGCAGTTAACAGATGCCACAATTAGCAACAGGTACCAGCAGCTAAACATGTTGACTTGAGTTTTCTTGTGAAATGAAAGCCAGAACACTGCAAATAGAATTGAACACCTGTTACTTGGCATAACGAATTGCTCTACAAATTATTTACCACATCCAATTTAATTAAAGTGCAAACAGAGTACGCTGCGTATGAAATGCAAACTTCGACTACGAGTAGACTGTTCAAACTGGAAGTCCTTACAGTTTGCTGCACGCTTTGGCGTGCAGAAATCTGTAAAATTTGGTAAACCATGAAATATTTTTATGCTTAAAGTACAGTGAAAACCTCGAATGTGTTGGGAACTAACTAGATGGAGGTACAAGATATATAATTTATACAATTAGAGATTATTTTAATATACATATATGTACCGATCATAAATTAGTTAATTTACTTTAGATGGTGTATAGAATAAAAATAAAATGTAAAAATGCAGTATGCGCAACCAATTCTTAGAAAAAATCGAGTAGCGCTTGATAGACAAGGATCTTTTTGGTGTGAAACAGTCCTCGCTGTAAAAGAAAAGAGTAACTAACTGCTTCCACAAAAAAAAAGGATGAATAAAGTGATAAGTCAGTCATATTGGCTTGAAAACTTTATTATTCACCCTATCACCAGAACAGTGACTTTTTTTTTAAGAATTTCAAGGAACAATGCAAAGAAAATATTTACCAATTGAAGTAATTTTTTGGAAGATAAATATATGTCTTCAAAATATTTTTGTTAAATATCAGAAACAAAAAAAATATGGATTACATTATCCGCCAATCTGTGTGGTTCCTCTCATTGAATGTTATTCTGCTTATAACAGGGACGCTTGAATGTTTTTGCCCTCAAGGATGTCCACTTGTTGGCAATCCACTTGTTTCCATTCAAAACAGGACAAGATAAATGCAGTGTGCGAGGATCTCCTTGCATGTAGTTTAATAGATTGTGGAATACCAAGGCTGCACCTGACTCCGGTTGTACGGTCAAATTTAATTTTGGAAAAACTGTAGCACCTCCTTGATCAACGTCATTGAGCTGCAAGTGTAAATAGTAATTTTTCAAATCATTCTGATTTAATTTAGATTATTACTTACGTAGATAACGGCTGTGCTGAACCGATTGTCTTCGTTTACATCTTAAAAAAAAAAATAAATTCAAATGTTTATTCAAAAATATAGTGAACGACTTACCTCATCAAAGAAGTCTAGATGCTCATGAAAGTAACCGCCAATGCCATAATTGCTAACTTGCAGTGGCCCTCCATATTGACAGATGCCAGTTATGAGCTCCAAGCGCTTAAACAATTGCAACACTAGATCATGCTTATGTGTTAACCAAGATAAAGTAGCGGTACGTTCTTTATCAATATACAGCTTTTTTCCATCATATATTTTGGCTGGTGTCAATTCAGCTTTAGCTAAGGCTTTAAGCAAGTCCATCTCACGTCTAGTTGCAAAGCCATGATAAGGCGCTATATATGGCTCCAGACTGAGTTGCTCCATCTTAAACGGCGCTAACTTGGCATAAGCAGATACAGTGCTGTTATAGGTACAGGTCAAGCGTGATTGTTGCGTATCAGTTAAGGACTTCGTCTGTCCATACGTGCGTTCAATTTTCTCATTTGGTGCCAAGTTGAGCATTTTATTAAACTCAGTATTTTTTTTTTTTAGCTTACAAACTTACTTTGCTGGATTATCGCCTGACTATATAGATGATGCAGCTCGATGCGATCGTATTTCAATATTTGGTAGATATGCGTAGCTTTTTATCATAGCGCTCTGAAGCGAGCTTAAACCAATCCTCAGCAGCTTCATAGCTTTTCGAGTTGAAATAGTGTAAGCCTAGACTCCAGCACTCTTGGGCACCAAGGCATGCTCTAAGAAAGGATCAACACTTTTATTTAAATTAACTTCAACTGACACAACTTACGCATGCTGCTTGCCTAGTAATAGTCCAGATGCTATATCTTCTGGCATTAAATTGTATGTGTCAGCAATTTGGCTTAGGCCAACGTCAGCCAGTTTTAAGTCGTTTGACGTGGGTAAGGCAAGCTGCACAGATTTCAGACTTTCAATTTCCTTTAAGCCCACCTCCTCTTCCACGTAATGCAGCCAATTGGGCCAATCCTGTACGACTGTCCTGATCAGTCTATATGCGTTTATGGAATTTCCCATAAATTCATCCGTTTCAGTTTCAGCTTGTTTGAAACGATTGCGCATTCCATTCAATCCACTATTTATTAGATTAATGTTTGTTTTAAAATATTACATTCAACATACCCTTTGAGAATTTTTAACTTTGCTGCCAGTTTGTTTATGTATTCTTCCAGATTGTTAATAAATGTTCACATTATCGGTATCAAGCCCTTCAGCGACTCTGTAGTCAAGGCATAGATTTTCTGCTGCACTTAAGCAAACAGCAGTAAGTATTAGCACTGCCAGTAGCATTACTTACAACTGCAAAGTTTTATTTAATACTATACTTTCTAATACTATTTGATACGCCAAAAATCAAATTGCGATTCAGACTTGAGAGAGAGCGCATTATTATAAAAGTGCTGCCCATTTGACTTTAGCAGAGCTGCCATGTTGTTGAAAATACTTGCCGCAAGCTGGATAATAATTGCTTAAGCAAGTTTGAGAATCACTGTGTTGACTCCATAATAAATACAATTGAAAATGGAATATAAAAGACGAAGTGCAGACACCTTCCAACTAGTAGTTAACATGGTTTGAGAGCAGCTCGTCTCCAGTTTTAAAGCAAGTGCTCACTTCTTACCAGCTTGAGAACAATTACAGTTTGACATCGACTGCTCGCGAGTTAAAATTTGTAGATTCCAATAAGAGAGTTTGCCCGCACTTGTCTCGTTCACCGTTTCGCATTGTCCGCAAGTAAATAGCGAAATAAAATTGAAATCAATCAATAAAACGGCAGGTGCTACGAAACACGCTATAAATACATAAGTGTGGTGTATGTGTTTGGCATAAATTGAATTATTAACATCTTTAATACATAGAGAAGCTGCAGAAAATATTCTAGAAGTCTACGGCGCAACGTCATGCTACTGCAAAGAAACAAGTAAAAAGCGGCATATGGTTGCTTTCTTAAGCTAATTTGTGTGCTCCTCATAATTTAATTAGTGTCTCTCGCCTGTGTTAATGTGCATAATTCTTTGTGTTGCCTTT